>NW_011948415.1:13025616-13158321 GCF_000503995.2 Ceratosolen solmsi marchali
CAGGCCTTTCGCACCTCCGTTTTCTTAAATTACTTCAACATTATTTCTAAACTAAAGACGTTCTTATACTGGACAATACTCGACAACAATTTGAAACTATCAATAGATAATTGGGATATGATTTTTTAAATTGCAAAAGTGAGAATAAAAGTTTTAAATATATTGACTTATATCAAGAAAATAAGTATGTGTTGCATTATTTTTAATATATTGGTAAATTATTTAAAAGTAATGAATAAATTAATGAGTTTGATCCAATGTAATTGTGATACTATATCATAGATTAATTAATCAGCTAACAATTACGTTCAAGAAAAAAGAGAAATAATAAAATGGCAGCCTATTTGATTATTTTATTCAATGAAATAACATTCAAGTAAAATATAAATCAATCGATACAACATAACTTGTTTTATTAAATAGATTTGTAGGGATAAATTTTCAAATGTTGTAAGTTGCGGTTATTATTTTCATTTAATTATTATTATTCATTTAATTATTATTATTCATTAGTTATTATAGATGCGTAATTTACAGAGCATATGAAAATATTAAAATACCTTTTGAATTTTTCGTACGGTTTTTATTAAATTTTAATTTGTTGTCGTTTTTTAATTAAATCAATACATCCCGATTCCTTACTAATACAATTGTAAAAAGAAAAATAACGTGAGACGTATTTAATACATAAGGAATAATTATTGGCTAAAGAGAGTTCCCTAATGATAATTTTTTTTATATAAGTTTATTTTATTTCTGTTGATGATTTATCATTTAAAGTTCTTGTGCCCTCAACAATTAACACTTTCGATCTCTATTATCATAAATTTTTAATAACACTTAATAATTATTAATTGGACGAAAACCAAAAACTTTAGCTGGCGAATTTTTAAGCAATTTTTATATTAAATTTAAATTTCATCATTGAACGAGCAAATAAAATCAGCTTTACAAATTCAACAAATTTATTATCATAAAGAAAGATTTTTTTGTTTTAAGTCATTTAGTAGTTATAAATCATAGCGCGGAAAAAGTTCGTTTAACGTGGTTCTTTAAAAATGAAAAATTTGTTTCAAATTTTGCAACACTCGCATAAATTACGCATTCTAGACAAATCATTTATAATTTTTGTATATTACTAAACTTATGTGTGCCGCTTTAAATTATCGCTTCATAAAATAAAGAGAGAAATTGTTTAGATCAATAACAAATTTGAATTATCTATATTGGAATAGAATATTTTTATTAAAGTAATGCACCCAACAATATAATTTTAAAATAAAAACAATTATTAAAATGGATCATTTTTTATATTATCAATGTAGGAAAATTAATTGCCTTAAGGAAATATAAGAGAGATTTGAAAAGGATAAAAATTCAAATGTAATAATAACTAATGTGAAATAAAATGAAAAATTGATATTTCTTTTTTTTTTTTTTTTTTTTTTTTTTTTTTTTTTTTTTTTTTTTTTTTAATTAGTCTTTGAGTTTATATGTGCTAGAGTTATGTATTTTTCTTAGCTTGAAAAATAAAATGATGTGCAAGAGTGAAAACATGAATTCTCTAAAGGAATGACGCGTTGGCACCCTACAAAGATGAGAGAGAGAATCGACGCTTGAAAAAGTGGGCAAGAAATAGTTACATGAAGAGGGGAGGAAGCGACTTTATGATAGAGAAAGGAATACGGAATTTGTTTCAGAGGGTGTATTTATTGTGTATTTATATAAAATTGTAATTATACTTTCTCTTATTTTGTATTCGTACATATGATTGGCTTTATGCATAGAAAGTTGTCCATTCACTTATTTTATTTAAACGTGTAAAAATCAAAATTATTTACTGATAAAATAATATTATCTTTACGAAGATAGGGGGTAGATAGTTTTAAAAGCAGCGAATATTATAACGAAAACGATAACGAATAAGAAACGATCGAATATTATACTTTGTGGTAAAGATGGAATAATTTATTTTCATACAATATGATATAATATTTCTTAAACATGAAATGGATGAAATTCCTATTTTCGATAAAACTTCAATTCATCATTTCATTTTTTTTTTTTTTTTTTTTATATAATGAGAATCTTACCAAAAGTTCATTTCACCTCCGTGAACTTTTTCCCTATTCCGTCATTCTTACATTATTCTTACAAGTAAAACTTACAATTTTAATATTAAATGTATATTAGATATAAAGTGAAGCTTGATTATCATAATAATGCTTATTTATTGTAAACAAATAAAGTATTAATAATAATTGATAGTGAATTTAATTATCATTGATAATAACTGTTATTTTTTGAATTATTGTAAAACAATATTATATTAATTTTAGAATATACAAAGATATATAACATATATAATATATATATATATATATATATATATATATATATATAGGTATATTATAAAAATATTAATTAAAATATAACTTACATATAGCAATGATGAAATGTGCCGATTCATATCAGTATTATTCTATCCTGAAAATTAAAATCAGTTAATTTATTGTTACAATTAATTATTTCATTTAATTAGTTTGTGTTTCAATTATAGGCAAATGCATTTTAGCTTCATTGTTAAAAATATATGTAAGAAATAATAAAATTTCAATACTGAGTCATCAATATTTAGTAAAATTATTTTTTATGCTTCTTTTCAGTTCAGAAACTTATCAGTTCTTCTTTTCATTATGTAAATTTTTATAATAAATGGAAATTAAATTTAAGTAATAGTAGTAATGGGGTATTTAAGTAGTTATCCTTCATTTTGTAATGTAAAAAATAAAGCATAAATTTTCATAATTTATGTTTACTAATAGTTGTTATTCAAAATGAATAATAATTAAAATATAATTAAATAACATTGTATACAATTAATTATTAAACCGCTAATTTTAAATTATTGAAACAATTATTTTAACTATATAATGAAATGTAGAATAATTAATTTAGATGATATTTATTATTTCACTAAAATATTGCTTTCTTAAGCTGGAAAATTAATTATTTACATTATTTAATATTAAAATACTTAATTTGATTATTATTATATTAGTATAACATTAATTTTTTTATTAATATGCTACGTTCGTAAATTCTTTAGTGTATAAAAAGAGATGACAAAATGTAGATTTTCAAGTTATGCATTTTCAAATTTTTTTCATAAATGGAATTAGTAAATTAAAAAAATATATGTAAAATTATTAAAATTAGATAAATTTCAATCAAACCGTATTTGAGATCAGACGATTTTTATATATTTCTGCGTTTCTGCATCGAAGATTGGGAAAATGTCTACCCATACATATATTTATCTACTTACGGATTATCTAAATTTTTAGAATTTTCTTTTATAAATCCATATTTTCTGACGAACTATTCTATATTTATATTTTATGTATTTTCAATTTTATATATTCTTCATCTACAAGAAGACAATTTAAGAAAATGATTAGTAGATAAATTTGTAATTAATATTAAATTCAATTTGATATTCAGTTAAAATAAAATTTGAAATATTTCATAAATTCATACTTATTGTAAAATGTATTTTATTTAGAACTACTATGATGAAAGCATTTTTATGGAATAAAGTAGTATTGTGAAAGAAAGAAATTGTATGTGTGTGTGTGTGTGTGTGTGTGTGTGTGTGTGTGTGTGTGAGAGAGAGAGAGAGAGATCTTATACTCGAATGAATTTGCGATTTTGACTAATATGTTCTGTGTCATCGTTTCCGTTGCAAAGTTATAGTTTTGAATTTGTCGTAAACTGCATTCTCATTTTGATTCTCACTTTTTGATTCTCATCATTTCCTTTTTTCTTTTATCTAATTCATTAAGTATATGAGATGTGAAGCAGTAATTAACTAAGCACCGCTAAAACAAGTTTACTCGTTGTGCATAGCATCTGTCTGTACTTGTTTTTTATTTATCGAGTTTAATCATTCGACAATTATACAATATCTTTCAATTCTTAAAAATTTCAACTATTCTTTCTTAAACTTTGATTACTAACTTAACATATATTATATGTATAGTTATAACAGAAAATAATTAAGCCATTAACGTAAAATTCCGTACTTTTGAGGTTTCACTTTCTTATGTTTTTTCTTATGCTTCAATTCATCTTTTCACTATTCTATACAAGTGCCTTATTTGTTAACATTTTATGTTTTTAATTATAAAATCATATATATATATATATATATATATATATATACATATATACATATATATATTACATATTGCTTCCCATTATCAAAATTCATATTTATTAAGAAGTAATTAATTTTGATGTACGAATTTTAATCTTTGAAGTACTATATTTTTGAGTATAATAATTTTGTTTCAATTTCTCACAAAATTATATATGAAATAGCTTGATTCATATGATATTTTAATTCTTAAGAAAATATCCTTATTAGTAGATTATTAATTTATTATTATTTTAAATTAAGTACTATTGCAACACAGAAATATATAAACAAAACAAATTATATATATAATTTATGTCGGGAAAATTAGAAATTAAAATTAAAATGAAATTGAACAAAATTGTTGTATAAAAAAGATATTCAACAACATTAATATTAGCAATTCATAACATTAAGGTTAATTAGAAAATTTCAAGAAATGCCTTATTTTTCTTAGCACACATAAGAACAATAAAACTAAAAAAAAATAATATTTAAGTCAATGCGTTGATAAAAATTAGTATTAATTAACAAAATTCAGAAATATTTATTTGAACTACATGTACACGAATGCACTCATGTACACAATATTAAGTACTTTATATCTAATAATATGGTACTCCTTATTAATCATTTCCTTACACTTAGATAGTGCTTGTTGAGACAGATAGATCAATAAATTGATATAAATAAATGAATATATATATATATATATATATATATATGAGCGTGTGTGTGTGTGTAGAGAATGAGAGAGAGAGAGAGAGAGAGAGAGTATAATATACTAACAGATCCTTATCTGATTTTGGTTTGCCTGTAGATTAGTTTCTAACTTTGGCACACCTGTCGCTCTATTAAGGTTGTGCGCAAGCTCATCTCCACTTTTTTCATTTCATGTAATAATGCAATTCCATTTGGATCGAACACCTTAAAGTCCTTTTTGTAAGTTAAACTAAGTCACTGACGCTACTTTATCAACCATTTTCTCTCTATTTGCGTTTATAATTCAGCACAAGTTTTACCACTTATATTTCTTACGGTTTATTGCGAATATGAAAATAACGTGATGTTACGTGACAACATATACATCTTCACGTTTTACTATAAATCTATAGTCACTTTTGTATTAAATATTTTATTAACTGTTAGAAAAATTTTATTATGAAAAAACGTGTTTATAATAATGATTGTGCCGTGTAATAATTTTAGTAAACGAATATTTTCAATCGATTGTTTCAATTTTAAATACAAATATATATTGTCAAATGAAGTATTGACAGATATGCAATAGTGATTTAATTTAAAAATGTTAAGATACATCTATCTGCGATCGTCACTATCTACAAAGATTATAAAATTCATCTATCAATCAATTTACAAAAAAAAAGTACAAAAATCAAATAATAATCTTGTATAATAATTATAATTGTTTGACAATATGTGAAGGACTAAGTAAATATCAATAATTTTCTAGGAACTCGAAGAACTCCAACTCAGCATCAACCCTTTAGAATGCTTCAGGGTTGTTTATTTATCTTCTTCTTCTTCTTTTTTTTTTTTTTTTTTTTTTTTTTTTTGACCTTTCAAGAACGATGGATAATATTAGTTTCATTTCAAAATCCCCGTAATGATGAATTCAAGGATGGATGTTACACAACTTGTAACTTACTAAGGAGAATCAAGATCTTGTAGACCTTAGTCTTTTATAATTTTCTATCCAATATTCTCTTCGTCTCACACCTCGCATGCTCGAGTGCCTTTTCTCGTATCGATACTATTTCCCACATTGACCAAATTCTTGACGTCATCCACTTGCTACTTTTTATGAAAAAGAATCATGTAAGAAAACGTGGTTTGTTCTTGCGATGTTGATAGTAATTGATAGTAATTGATAGTAATTCCTATGGTACCTTATCAACTACCATCAATATTTATAAATAATATAAATTTCAATGAAGTATATAGAATAGCAAATGTTGCGATTAAATTCAAACATTAAAAGAAATAAATGTTCAATGTAAATGTTAATGTATCGATTGGATTTGTCGTATATTAAATTTAATATTTTCCTGATGAAAGTCGATAAATATGAATTTCAATATTCCGATAGAGATACAAATTTATTTTTAATCAGCATCTTACTATAGAGAATATATTATTTAATTGGATGATCTTGCATGAAAATTATTTTATAATTTGTAATGAAAAGCATAAATTATGCTTGAGAAGCATGAAATTACTTTGAAAGAAACTATTTTGAATGAAAATATTTTATAACCATATTAAATAAAATACAAGTTGTTACGTCATAATTATTAATAAAAAAAAAATCGTAATGACGCAAGCAGTATGAAGTAATAGTTAGTTTTGTTGGTGAACTTGTAAATATAGCAGTTTCCATATTTAATTATGTCGACTGATATTAAATTCGACATAAACATTGTTATAAATTTGCAATGAATAGAATTTCTAAAGTTTTCTTTTTTTATTGTACTACACTTCTTTACCAGTAATTTGACAATACTATAGTACAAGATTATAAACTCCAAGATTTTTTACAACAAATCGATAAGTCTGCAGATGTATTTGCTATATCGGTAATAGCTCCATCTAATTACCAATCGTTTTAATATAATTACCTATAAATTTATTCATTTATATATTCATTATATGATTTAATATCTATTGTCATATTAAATAATATTGTTTATTATTTCTTTTATTATTCAATGATTTTGACTTCGTAATTTAAATAAATATTTTACTGTCACTAGTACAAACTTTCGTCAATGTTTTAAAATATAAATATAAAATTTTGGATGTCTCATTATGTTTATAATTTTTTAATAATTTAATTTTAAAATAATTTATACAAATGTTAATCTTCTATTATTTCCATTTATAATTTCGCTCAGAAAGACAAGAAAATTATTTGTAATAAGAAATATGTTACATTATCACAATATTTTATAAGATAATTTTTATTTTCAATATGTTCCGTCATTTAATATTTGAATAAGAAAAATTGGAAATATTTTAAAATATTTTAAAATAAAATAACTCTTTTTAAAAATTAATGAAGGTATAATATGCATTGCTTTAGAATTTTCCACCATTTTTAAAATAAAAATGAAATTACATATTTTAAAATGCTGCAAGGACGAGATGGATAATTTTATAAAATTCCTAATATTCTTCATAAAAAGCCAGATTTGAAAAATCATCCAAACCGATTATTTGAAAACAAATTTCTATTCATCAATCAAATTACTCTTCTTTCTTTTTCATTGTTATTTTACAATTCTAAAAAATTATTAAAAACTGTATTATATGATATTTTATCAATAGCAATACACATATAATTGCACAAGCACTTTCATTCCCAATCATTTGAGTTCTTTACAGTTGTAACGTTAAATTTTACAGAGCATCGCTTTTTTACAGTTCAATACATTTATTATTAAATAACTACTAAATAGTAATCGAAGATATGTATATCGTATACTCTATGTAACTATAAATATCGAGCTATTTAAAATTTTATAACAGAGCGTAGTGAACATATATATCTTAAATTGAATTGCCAAAGCAAACTTTATCCTTTCCTACACATTTGCAATAATAAAAATATTGATCCACTCGATACTCTAAAAATTATGTTTTAAAAGCATGGTCGTATCTCTCATTAATGCATTGTATTTAAATTTTAAGTAAATTCCCTTTTAAAAATAAAACCAAATAACATCTGATGCGTAACAAGGAGTTTCTTCATATTATTTTAACATTCAAAGGATTTCTTAGCTCGTATAGACTAAGTACATAATGCCTTTGTAAATATTGAATTAAATATTATAATCATAAAAGACTTATTGTATCAATTAGTACAATCATCTCGTTTAAATTATATAGCAGTTATTTAATACATTTGTTTATATTTTTTTTTTTTTTTTTTTTTTAATTACAATTATTTAATAATACAACTATTATATTATTGTATTGAAGTGTTTATAAAATTATTAAATATAAATATATTATATTATTTAGTAAATTTTATATTAACTTAATATATTATGTTAAACATGAGGGCCTTTCAATTTGCTATTACATATAATTTGAAAATATCAATGACAATTTTAGGTTAGTAAATTAATTTTTATTCCTAATTCAATATATGTGTTTAATAATTTTAACAAAAAAATTTTATGTTCCCATAAAACCTACCTCCGACTGTAATACAATTCTATACATTTTAAGAATAAGTTTTAAAGATCGTATCGTCTTAAGAATAATATATCGACTTATACATATATTATATAGAAAAAATTATATTATATAAAAAAAAATTACATAGAAAAGAATGTTTGACTTAGAAAATAATAATAAATTATTATTAGTGCCAATTTACCGTATTATTTTTATATAATACATACGTACGTAGATATTATGAGATAATTATGCATTATACCTAAATTATGTTAATTTCATTAGAAAGTTTTAATGGTGATATTTTGATAAGAATTAATAATAATTTTTTAATGATAAACATTTAATGATCTTAAAGACAAATTACAATAGGATTTTAGAATAAATTTAGAATTTAGGTGAAGTTGAAAATGTAAATATTTTTTACATACTTAGCTCGGTAATTGTATTAAAATATTTTTCATAACATAAAATAAGAGTATTAAACTGTCTCATTAAACTATCTAATGTACGTAAAGTATTTGCGTTTAGCTTTAATATCTGAAGAATTTAATCTTATTTAATAATGATGGCAAACCAAATTTATCATCATTTCACTCAAAAAAAAAAAAAAAAAATCTATTTAATTATAATGTTATACAACATGCTCGTTCAAACTTATTATAAAAGAAAATTTGCTGTATTTATATTATATGTATTACTTTTAACGATATATTTATCTTCGGTTGATATAATTATAATATATATATATATATATATTAATATCTATTTGTTAAGTATTTTACTGTAGACTTTAGTCCATAATATCGAGAATAAAGTATTAGTACGTCAAGTTCAAGCATTCATTTCCTAGTGCATAAATCCTATTACTTTAATTATATTTACTTAATTACTTTCATTTTTAAAATGTATACATTATTTTTTAATCACTATAATGCGATATTATATCTTATAATTAAGAGAAGGTAATTTGCTGTAAAGTATTGATGTACTCGAAACCATATATTCCAACCTATATATTGCAATACCATATATACAATATATTATTTAACGTGGCGAATGACTAGGAGATGAATGAAAAAATATTTCCAATATGTTTAATGACACAATTTTTTAATCATAAATTGTTGAAATTAATGAGAAAATTAAAGTAAAATGAAAGACATTGATTTTCTTTATCAATTAAAATGTATATTCGATTCTTTCAAAGTTGTCACTTTTGTTTAATTGTCTGTGTTTGCATTTCATTTTTAGTTTAAGCGATCTAATATTTTACCTTTATATTGATAGTATATAACCGTAATTGAAAAGGTCATAATGTTATAAAAATTACGTCTAAGTTATTTAATACAAGTATTAATATTGATAAAATAAAAACTTTTATATTATTAGAAAATTGTCAAAAAACGTAATGTCAATAATATAACAATGATAAGTATCATTATCATTGCTATTATTTTGTAAAGTGATTAAAAATTTATTGATTAATTACTACCGAAATAATGTAATAAATATTATAAAATCGTCAAATCAAATCATCGCCAAGTAAATTAAATTTGTATATTTTACCATTAATTAACTGCTGGTCGTTGGAATTGGAAAGACGAATTGAAACGACTTGTATTTGATAGAACGTTCAATGATTTCAATGGCTATTGGTAGTAATCAGGGAATAGCCCCATAGTCTTCTCGAGTTTTACCTTACGAGATAAACGGAAATGGGTTGCAGCCAATACATTTTATTAAAGGAAAATTTAATCGAGGCGGCTTAGCTAAAACATGAATGATAAAGCTTATGAAATTGTTGATGCAGGTTAAGTTATGGTTGTGATTAAAGCGTTCGCGGATCTCAATGATAATGCAATAAATAAAAAGACAATGCCGTCGTGTAAAGTTAAGTGGAAGTTAGTTAAGTGGAAGCTATTGAAAGCTGTCGAAAAACAAGATTACGAGATACGGAAAGTAATCCCACCTAATGCTGATTCTCAGAACTGCTAGATCAGAAAGTAATCTATTAAAACTGATGTAATCTACCGCTTGAAGAATAATGAGATCCGAATAGTGCTTATATATTTATAAATAAGTCTATCCTATATGTCAATGATGTCAATTACTTATAAAAAGGCATTAATGTATTAAAGCACTTTTTGTTTCATTAGCATCAGTATGTATAGTCTATGCTAATTGGAAAACATAAATATTGTCAGAGATAAGAATGACCTACTCATGGTAAATGTGACAATTTGAATTAAGCGTGGAACTTAGAAAAATCATATGCTGGAATATACGAAAGTGCAACTATAAGTGACTCACAATTGATCGTGACTATAATATCGATGCGAGATCAACGGAAGTATTACAGAAAAATTGCAAGATAAGACGATAAGTAATGGTTAATAATGAATGAAGAAGCGTAAGGATCGAAATATACATATAGTTAAAGTATTTAGGTAATTCTATTAAAAATTTTTATTTTTAATGGCTTAAAAACAAAAAATAAAAAACAAAAAACAAATGAAAAATTAAATCTACCGATAATAGTGTCTTAACCAACAAATTGGTCCTGTTACAGACTCGATCAATGTAACTGCAAATACTCGTATACACCTACATACACACACGCGCACGCACACACGCGCGCGTACACGCGCACACACACACACACACACACACACACACACATAGACTGAAGACTCGGTAATTATTTTCTTATTCACATCAAAATAATTACAACATTTGATATATCGAGCCGCTCGTGTAGGCGTTTAAATTTCTTTTATGGTAATTAAATGCACTGTTAGGGTCATAGTAGTAAGAACAATATTATATAAATATTGCTATCACGTAACTTTTAACAGCATAATTATGTCAAATGAAATTATAAAAATATAAAGCCAGATTTTAATGCAAGTTTAAATTATATATTCGTTCGAAATCTATTTGAATTTATGGTTGCATTAAAATAGCGTGAGAAACAGTTTTAAATTTAATCTCCGTACAAATTAAACTGGCAGACTAGAGATTTTCATTAATTTAAATTATTTCTATCTTCATCCATTTACAATTATCTATCGAAATACGCATTAATTAAAAATATTCAAGAATTTCATTACTATGTAATTTCAACTTTTATTCTTATTTTCATTTTCTTCATAATAAATTTCATCAGCGTTTCCCTTAGTAACTATCATTTACATAATTATTGTTTCCTAGATATTCCTAGGAATACTTATGTTCTTGAAATTATTTCTGAATTTATTTAATAAGCAAATATTGAAAATTGTGTGTTATATCGTAAAGAAGTCTATGGCTTTGTAGATATTCGCATGGGACTTCGGTTTGTGGCATTTTATTAATTTTTAAATAATGTTTGTAATATCAAAACTTATGGAGCGGTGGGAATACTCGAAAATCGAAAATGCATACTCATCTATCAATTTATAATACAAGTACCGTGTGCATGACATTGTATGCGTGATATAATCTCAAGTAAATTGATGGTAATATTTCGGTTAGTGACTACATTAATTTCAATAAAACAATTTTGTAGGTAAAGGAAAAGCCACCACTCTACAATATTATATTATTCATGTTTTTTCTTCATTATTTATTTGTTTTATTCTTTGCAAGCTTTAGGACATTTGAAATACAATCCCAATTATATGAGGGTCTATGACTATGTTTGATTAAAAAAAATTTATTTTTAAAATATTTTTCAAAACAATGGCAATCCAAAACTACTGTAACTATTTTTTATTTTTACATTTATTGGCTTTCTATTATTTTCCAAGCAACTGAAGATCTACACATTGAAGTTTGATAAAATTACTAAATGGACCAAAAACATAGATTCCATGAATTTAATTTAAGTTCGATTGATATAATCTTCTTTATAATAAAAAATGAAGTGGAACAGGGCAATACTTTTGAATTGCAGTTGGATTTTTATTGTTGTTTTTTACGTGGAGGATTCGGAACAAATCTTGATGGAAGTATTAAAGTTTGAAAGATGTTTCTATCTGATTATTATCATGCGCATCTTGAATATACAGTAGACGCAAAAACAACCTAATAAATGACTTATTTGTCATAATCTTCAAATTTACAATTTTGACAATTATATAAATATAATATAAGTATTATATTATTTTATTATTATTGGGTTTTTTTATTTGTTAAATGATGTTAGATGTAACAGTTGCCATATTCCGTTAGATTTTACATTCATTTAATGTGCCACCAAAATCGAATGATTACTTTTTAATTAAATCAAAATGAATTCCCAGTTGTGACGTAATTGTTTTTAAATTAAAAACTTTAAACTACTAATTACCATGAAATTACGAGATCATAAGGATGAAGAGTTTTTAAAATTAGTAAATATTGAAAATTTTTCTAAATTAATCATATACCACAATTGATAACATGTATTTGCTGGACAAATGTCTTCGTAATTTTCTTGCAGCACCTATAAGCTTATATTTATGAATAATTGTATCTAATTTTATTAATATATAATGAATTTTTACATCAACGCTAATTTACTCATTATTCGAAAAGAAATTGAAATATATATTAGAAATGAAATGTCGAGATAATATTTTCAATTAACAATAATGTATTGTTTAAAGTTTATTACAAGGAAAGTACTGATAAATTTAAGTAAAATTAAAGCAATAAAAAGCTATTTGATTTTATATTTCTATTATGAATTATATACCATAATAATACAATATTTATGTTTATGATGCTTCTAAAGTTTTTTAAATTAATCGGAGAAAATCATCGTTGAATTATTTTATTACAAACAATAGGAAGTATTAAATATGCTAATTATTATTCATCTAAATTAAAAAATATTTTTAATCAATTATTTATTATACTTACCCTAACTAAATTCGATATTATGCGATATATATTTAAAATAAAATAAAAATTTAAGACAGTTTTTTATTGCCATTACATTGAATAATTGTACTTTAAAAAATTATTTTTGAAAACCTATGTCGCTAAAAAGTTCTATTTTTAATTTGTTTTTTCTTTGTTTTTTTTTTTTTTTTTTTTTTTTTTTTTTTGTTTTTTTTTTTTAAAATGATGTAATCATTCTCAAGCGGGGCTGGGATTAATGTAAGAAAAGCAAATAAATATATGAATCATCAAAAATATTTCTAGAAATAAAATCTAGTAAAAATAAGTATTTTATGATATGACATGGGAAAGCAAATGCTAAATTGGTCAATTGCTCAGAACGGTTGCAATCAACATACAAATTGAGTCATAAATTTAGTTATGAGTTGTCATCATTGTCGAAACTAATCATTGTATGAATACTGTTATAACTTATACATCCGCTAGATGATGAAGAGAGCAAAGTAGTAAATGCAGAGTGATATGCAAAATCATGTATTAACAAGTAACGGAGTCGTCAACATTTGCATTTTATAAATTCAATTCCTAAGCACACCTTTAATATTATAGTTTTCCTTATTATTGTTCTTCTATTTCTCTCATTTTTCATAATTAATCCAACATTATTCAAAATTCATAAAGAAATATGGTGAAAATAACATAATTACATTATAATAGATAATTTAGTTACGAAATATTCAATTATTTTTTAATTCGTTTGTATTAAGAATTTAAGAATAAAATAGTTGTATATTGTTTGAAAAATATTTCGCCTTTTAAAGATTATTTAAGATAAAGATCAATTTTTGAATCTAAAAATTTTATTTTTAAAATTAATATCCAATATATTTGTTTTTTTTTTTTTTTTTTTTTTTTTTTTTTTTTTTTTTTTTTGTTTTGTTTTGTTTTGTTGAAAAGAAGTAACTGAGAATAAATATTTAATCGTTAAATTCATAATTATTCAAATTGAATTTTTCTATTAAAGTTTTTTATTTACTGTATTATTTAATATCAAAAAGTATTAACCGCATAATTAAATTATTATTAAAATTAATATTATTTTATAACAATTTAAATTATCCAATTTAAAATAATACCATACAAATTTAACTTTATTTAAATATATAAAATTCTCTAAATGATTCTTTAGACTTAAATTTTTTAAATAATAATTTAACAATGCTTTATATTCCTTTACATTGACCCTTCAATGAAATAACAATGCTAAATATAACATATTTAATCTCTCATAAAGAAATCGTTTAATTTGTATAATCTAAGATGTAAAATATCTAGTTATGTAGTTATGATTAAATATAGAATTTTTATGACACTGCATAACATTTATTTTTTATTATTATTTATATCTTCTTTTTACTCTGTTTGAGATTCATTTTTTTTTCTTTTTGAATTATTATGCAAACTATATTTCAACAGTAAGTTAAATTTCAGTTTATTTTCATATACAGAAATTTATTTCCATACGTTATTCAGTTTATTTTCTTCGCCTTCTTTTAACATTTTTTCATTAGATTATATATCACTATCACTGGCCATAATTTTTCTATTTTTAATATTCCTTTCTTCATTCGCTTTATACATCGATTCATTCTTAACTGAAATTTTGCTTAAAATCCGTTATAAATACTTCTTTTATCCAAACCTATCTACTTTAATGAATACAATGCTCACAATTGTATTTTCAAAAGGCATCAATATTTAACAATATATGCTTTTATTATAACAAAAAACAAAACAAAACAAAACGAAAATATACATTGAAAAAAATAAATATTTATTTTATCCTATTTCTTTCAATATATATTTCACAATTATATATTGACTGATATTATATTGTTTCATGCTGTAGTTTCGTTCGCATTGTCACCCTTTGGGATTTGTCGAAAGTATTTTTTAAAAAAGGAATGGCACAATATTTAGATAAACTAAATACAATGATATTTATCGTTTATCTTATTTTTCACAAATCTATGATAAGAATAAGTCCCAACTATAACAAACAAAGTATATTGAATATTAATGTAAATGGCTCAGTTATTGATACAATCCAATGAAATTGAACAAGAATTTCTTTTATACAAATAATATTCTCCATTTAGCAATCTTATGACAAGAATTTGAGATAAACGATATCGAAGTACAGTTAGTGCTTCTACTTTAACTATTTTATGCTACATATGTGTATATATATATATATATATATATATATATATATATATATATATATAGAGTGAATTGCATTTGATGTAAGATAGATAAAACAGATTTCGTGTGTATCACCATAGATGGAGAACACATTAACGATGCCGAAAAAATTCAAAGGATAGAGGAGTAAAGCATGATAAAATAAAAAATGTACTTTGAACTTCGAAGTATTTGGGTTGTTAAGATATATATATGTATTGCCAAAACTGTAGCGTCAGTACAAATTCAATTATATGCTTGATTTTTACACTTATTGAATTTACCAAAACCAAAGAATTATGCAATTTAATATTTCTATTATTAAGATAAGTAATATATTACTGTATTATAAGATTCACATAAGCTTTTTTAATAAAATATTAATTTTCTAATTACGTTGTTGCAGAGCATAATACTCACGTTTACGATTTTTATCATAGTTTTTTTGTTTAATATTCGTTGTTCAAATTAGAAAACTAATTTTTAAGTAGTTGTCAATCATGATTTGAGATTATATATTTAAAATTTGATACAATATATATATATATATATATATATATATATAGTATAATAATTTATGAAAGCAATATATCATCAACATGTATAAACAGTTTTTAGACAATAATTTTTGTAACAGTTCAATAAAAATAATCATATAATAACAATTTGCAGTTAAAATGTACATAAATCAGATAATTTTATGTCATGACGTTAAAAGTGAAAATTAAGTATTTATAAGATGAATCGAGATAGTTAGGTAAAATAATTAATACTTTTATGAATGTAAGTTATAAAAAAAAAAATTAGAGTGATTTTAAATTGCTTTGAAAAATGTTCAGCAACAAGTTTTATAAAATTGTAATAATTTGTGAAAATGGAAAAGAACCTTGACGTTGCTAAGACATTCAAGGCATTTGCGAAATATAAATTTACTTTACCTTTTATTATTCGTACTTCAAATACATTGAAATAATTGGCTTTTTGCGAGTGACATAATATGATGGAAATAATACTTTTTCAAAATCACTTGATTTCGACGAGGATAGGACGGCACGGCGTTATAAGTAAATATTACAATGAGTCATCGTAATAATTACCAACTTTCATATAATCGTTGAAACGAAATTTGATTTTGCAAAAACATTATTTTTATTTACTAAATGTCACTTGCAATAAAATATGTACATAGTAATTGTATGATATAATTAAGCTAACTTCATTCGATAGGTGTACATTGGTTGAAATAAGGGGATACCCTTAATATTTATATGAAATTGATAAATTTTTTGTATTAAGAATTATATTTCTCAACTGATTACAACTATTATCATATTACGACTTGTTTTTTCTTTAACGGTAATCTATTCGGCGTTATTCAATGATTGATAATTTCATTCAATTGATAATTGTATGATATTTATATATTTACATTCAATTAATTTACCGTAAGATAAAGAAGAAAGTTAAAGAAGAAATTAATATTAATTACGATTGGAAATAACCAAACCTTTGTAAATAAGTTTTAATAATTTGTTCGATAGACCTCCGAGGAATTAATAAGTTCAGATTTATATTCCCATGAATAATAAAAGCAGCGATATAAATATTATTTTAAAATTTTATTTATTGAATCAATTAATTGATTGGATTTCAAACTTCAACTGTACTTACAATTATGAATAATAATGTAAAATGGATCGAACTAAATGGTCTCGATTATTGTCAACTATTTGACATTTTCTTGAAATTTTGTAAATTAAACTTGTAAAGTATCAATTCATAATTAATAATATTAATCTACTATTAAAAAATGTTTTTATCTTATATTGCCAATAATCTTGTATAGATTATGTATTTTTATACAAAAAAAAAAAAAAAAAAAAAAAAAATAATAATAAATAAACACCAAAAAAAAGCTCATAGTAATATAATTCTCTGTATACACATTTTGGAAAAAATTGCAAATTATTTACACTAAAACAAAGTAGCTGAACAATAACTTTTTTCTAATATATTTACAGATTGTATAGAAATACAAATGATCATGAATATTAATGTGACCCATTAATTTACGATATAAGTGGCTGAAATCTTTTAACTCCAGATACCTTAGAGTTTTTATTTCTGTAATGCTGTGTTTTATTTGAGAATATGATTCATAAAGACATATCTATTATACTTTACACAAATACACATTTCGTATATTCTTGATGGTTTTGTTTGTACTGCGAATATCAAAAACAGAGAATAAATATTGTAGAATAAATATTGTAGTCGTAAATTTCTGGATTCGTTTAAAATTAGAAGTACTAAACTAAAGCAAATTTTATATAATTTTATATAATAAGTTATTATAATTACGTATCTATTGTATAATATTATAACAAATTTGCAAATTTTCTATTATAATACGTTTGACAATACGATCTTGAATCATTAGCTTAAATTTATTTATAAATCATAAAGTCAGATTTGATATTTCTCTCTTTCCTCACTGTAAAAGTAATGGATTTCATATTCAAACGCACGTTAAAACATTCGCTCTACTGCTTTCTATCTAGCCATGCTTTGAAAACTCTTCACATGTGGCATAAACTACAGCTCAGTTTTAGGTACTTCGGATAATAATAGGTGATCCACGATGGTATGATATTTTTCAGACAAAAACCGAAATAATTGCATAATAAAGAAGAGAGTGAGTAACTCATTTTCGACACTGGATGATACTAAATATCAATATTCATCCTTTTGACTTTTATCAATTTTTGTTTACTATTATGTACATTAACATACATTAACATACATTTTATAATATTACAAAATTTATTTAATCTTAGCAATCTTAGCAAAAATATATGCTTCTGCGATTGATCGATATTTACTGAAATACTGCTACGAGTTTAAGTAGTTGGGGTTGGAGGCGGTACGCGGAGGTTATACTTTAGCTTTTTCACGAATGTTACGTTATTCGATCATATCATCTCACGTTATTGGAAATCTTCTTGTAATTGCCATTTTTACATCGCTTTAAATTTTCTTATAATCACTATTTCCATAAGAGCTTTCGTGTGTTATCTTTTATCGCAATATACGGGAGAACGTCGTATATAGAAAACACATAAAATATAAATCAACGCGAGCAAAATTAAATAAAATATTTTGATATGCGAGGATGGATGAATTAAAATAACTTTAGTAACTGATTTTTTTATACCTAAATATTCCGTCAGCATTTAAATATTAAAATATATTTTATATTTATGCTATTTATAAATATTAATATATATATATATATGAACTTGAATAAATTACTAGTCCAATCTACCCTTTCAATTAAGTATAAATTAATAAAACTATTAAATCTAAAAACTAATTCTGAAAATTAATTTTAATGCAATGACATAATAACTATGAAAAGGGAGGCTTTAATTAGGTCTTTAATCAAATAAATTATTATGTATTAAAATATGAGTTTTTTCTCATTAATTTACAAATGTAATAATTAAGAATATAAAATCTGATCCCTCATTAAATATTAGAACAGTTATTTTCTAATGTGAAATGGTATTTCGGTGCTTATTATATTTTAAATATATACAAGTTATATAAAAACAACTTTAAGATATTAGAGAACATAAATAGAATGGAAATAAAAAATGGAAAAAAGAAACTTACATTTCTACTCTATAATATAATAATTTTATTATAAAATACAACTATTAAGGTTCTTTTGTAATAAAATATTCATGATAATTTTTTGATTACAATTTACTGATGATTATAATATTAAAAAGTAAAATTTTATCATATAATATAATAAAAGTAATTAAATCATATAAATTAAGATATCGCTCATGCATGAATTTTAATAAAGCCTGCGGGCAGATTTATATATTTTGAAAATTTATTAAAGATTTAACGTTATAATTTAAATATTCATAAGATACTTATACAATAAAAAAAAAGTATATTAAAGGGTATTATGAAACTTAATTAATCTCTCAAATATTGGTTTTCTTCATTTATTCAATAAGTATTCTTAAATAAATACATTTATTTCCAATTATAAATATATATATACATATATATAGGGTGAGTGTAGTTAATGTTTCCTTATCTAAATTAATTATAAAAGTGGTACAGAAACAAGACATAATGTAAATAAATAGACCAGAATGAAAAATATTTTAATTTAATTAATTTAACATTGAGATTTACTAAAACTTTACAATAGAATTGCTTTTATTTGTACGAAATAGCAAACTATTCTTATATGTAAAGTATTCTTAAGGCTTAATTGTAGTAAACTAACTGGTTTTCTCAATTCTCAATCTAGCGTAATTTCAATGTTATAAATCAACGTGTGTAAACAAAGTATAGAATTGTTGTAATATCCATTAAATTACTCTGGAGATGTTGTTTCATTCTATAAGCGAGAAAAATTTACGGAAGTAAACGTTAAATAAAATTTAATTTCATAATTAAGTAATCTTTTTTGAAAGAAAAAAAAAACAATTACCATTCAGCCATACGTACGAAAAAAAAGTAAGCTTAATTTTATTATTCATTTTGTTTATTCGTACGAGCAAAAAATTTAAGAATAGCTGTCTTTTTCTTAAGAATAGATATTATTAATTATAATAAAGATAATATAAGATTGCAATTAATAATTATTTACTTTAAGTGAATTTCATAAAGTTTGATCTTTACAATTATTTAGTATAAAATTTATGTTTTTTATATGTAAATCTATAAGAACAAAGTTAAAGTATAGAATACGAAAGCTAACTAGTTATTCGATTGAATTAATTTAACGGCAAATCGATATTAAAAAATTAGTCATCTTCAATATTTAATGTTCAAATAACAATTATTTGATAAAAAAAAAAAAAAAAGGCTGAGTTATCTTGATTATTAAATAGAGATATTCATGGCTATTTGATATTTTCATGGCACTTGATATAAATAAGTTGGAATTTGGGAACAAACTATTATGATGAAGTATTGCAGATTAGAAGAATAGTTAAAAGCAATCTACTTGTGCAGAAAAGCATTGCATAGAAATGATATCACTTGTACGAAAGAGGGTCATTGGTGAATGAAACAGTGAAATACCAATTGACTTGTGTTTCTCTCACGTACATGTGCATTGTATATTCTTTTTGACTTATTTTTACTAATTTTGAGTACACAACTTTTCCTTCAAGATTACTGCAACTCGATTTTATTAAAACAAATGCACAAAGTATTGAAAATTGAGTGCTCGAGTGATAGAGCGAGTGGGGAAAAAAGTGAAATTAAAGAGAAATAAGAGCGATGAAAAAGAGAGATAGAAACAAGGAGTGAAATGAACAAGGGTGAACTTTATTATCATAATATAACATAGAATAACGAAAATACTGTGAAGCAGACAGAGTCGAAGTAATTTACGTTTGGACAGCGAACCTTTTTATCGTATTGCGGGTAAAAATAATGGATAGGCTAGTCACGTTATCCATATCGAACGAGTAATATATATATATATATATATGTATATTGAGAGAGAGAGAGAGAGAGAGAGAGAGATTGGGAGAGATGCACAGACAGATAGAGAAATAGTCAGCAATTGAGTGAAGAATAAAAGAGAAAATAAAAAAATGAACGACTGTGCAAGGGGGTGGTGTGAAGAGAAAATAGCGTTGAAGAGGAAAATGAAAGGGAAAAAAAGGTAAATCGCAAATAAAAACGAGACAAAAACAGAGATAGATACAGAGGAGTAGACAGAATGAACGAGAAATAGAGGTCGGAAAAGATCAGGTGACGTCAAACGATTTTTATGATTTTTATGTTTCTAGATTTACTCTCGGGCAATAAAAATCGCGCATACTTTTTCATCGTTGACTGTTTAGTCGTGGACTGTTGTCAAAAGCTGGCTATATTTTTAGGAAAGAAAAGACCGAATAAATGGTCCGCCAAATTGATGCAGTGGAAGCGACTTGTAGCATAATCGGATTTCCGAACTGACTGAGATGTACGACAGAACATTATGAAAAGCAACAAAGAAAATCTTGCTCAGTTTATCGATTTATTGATTTCTACGGATGCGATTTTATGAAAACGGCCCGATGCTATCTTCATAAATAGCTTCGATAGTTTCGAGTCAATTAATCGATGGCGAGGCATTAATAATTCAATTCATTGACTTTAAGGAATCGTAAGGAATTCTGCACGCGCTTTATGAAAATAATTTCTAAAGTAAAATGTCTTTTTCTATTAAATAAAACTCTTTAAATAACGTGTGAATCTAATATAAGTCAAGGATAAATATTGGTACTACTTAATTATTATTCTTATAAAATTATTCATTAACACTGCGTTATAGCATACATAACAAAATTTTGTCAAAATATAAAAGAAATGGATTATTTAGATTAATGTAATGAATTAGAAAATCTGCTGTTTTTATTTAAAAAAAAAAGATTAATCCAATCAGTGAATTAATAATCATTTTAACTATCTACAAACCTCACACTACTTTAGTAATCAATAAATTATTGTTTATGAAATTATTAATCCTGCTCAAAATATATTGGAATTAATTCATACAAAAAAAAAAAAAAAAAAAAAAAAAAAAAAAAAAAAATTTAAAAAAAAACAAGAAATAGATTATTTAATTTTTTATGTTCTTTCATGTAATTACTTAATGTTATATTATAATTTTGTCTTTTTTGAAGCTTATAGAATTACGGTGACATTCAATACAAAAACGTGAATTATTATATAATAATGAGTTAAGAGAAAAATCTTTAAAGCACGAATCGTTATGTGATCATTATAATAAGAAGAAAGTGAAGTATTAAATTAAGTATGAAACGTATTGTTGTAAGTGTTGTTATTCGAGCACCGTCAATTCCAAAATGGTTACTCAATTGTATTTCACGGTAACTATACGCGAGAAGAGTATTACGTGCCGGTATTCATAAAATGTATAACGAATGTTGTAAACATGTTTATGGTAGGTCAAACATTTTTCTTTACATTGCTCATAACGTAAATATTTGAAATATTTCTAACGCATTTGTAGTAAAACATAGTTTTCGAAATTTCATCTTATTGTTATTAAATATTCTCATATTAATTATGTAAACAATTTTCTCGTGTAATACGGATAACAATCTCTGTTTTTGAAATTAATAACATTATTCGCATCTTAATGGAAATATTATTAACTACTTGAAATGTCCGTGTTAGAATGGTAAATTCTTATGACGAACGCAATATTTTTATTATATTATTTAGAAATTGTACACGTACATAATATGTACTAAGTTATTCGAAAGGAAAGAAATTGAAAAATAAAATAAAATATAAGTAGAAATATAATATCTACTTGCCTATCCGCATCGATACATTAATATTTATTTATTTCTACGTCAGAACATTGTATACACGTAAGCCTATATTATGAAACTTAGATGAAATGTTATTACTGGAAGAAAAAAAAAATAAAGCAAAAAACGAAAATGAAAGTATAACAAGTGAATGGAATTATGACATTGAGATAACCCACACTGTGTTATATAAAATGGAATTGTAAATTGGTGAGAAAATAAAAGCAATTTTCACAATTAATTAGAACATAAAGCTTCTTTAAAATAAACGACATCAGCATACTTCTCTAAACAAGAAAGCAACCAAGCATTTTGCCAAACACTACTCACATAGAGATTAATTCCTCACATCGAACTCATTACATTTACAACTATGCTAATTAATATTTATTTCAAGCTAGCAATGTTTCCCCTTAATTTACAAATCCTCATAATTTCTCAGAACATATGCATTCCATTATAGATTCGTACATCCTAACGATCCGCGTATCTGCGTGGATATCTCCTTACGAAAGCCCACAAATTCCAAACGCGCGAGGACATAAAAAGGGGTGAGCGCCTCGTGATCCCCTCGATCTTTTCCAATCACCCCCTCGAGAGGGGACGATCTAAACGAAACGTCTTTCCTGCTGCGCGTCTTTCCCGCAACTTCCTGACTTTCGTCATGCGCCCTTCCCGCCACCTTTCGTCAGCTTTCACATTACTTTGACGAGCTTATCGACTGCCTTATCCGTAAACCAATTACTTTACGCAACAGCGAATGCAGCATCGCGTCTGCTATATTTTACTCGGGACATCCATACCGAATCCCGACGTACGTGAGAGTAATTAGGGAAATGACGTTAATTCAGTCAAACAAAAAGTGTATGAGATTTTGGCGATTGTGAATTATCCTATTATCTAGGGGCCATGATCTACAGCCACGATCGAGCGTTGAAAAATAACGAACTATATGCTCTTCTACAAATACTAATGTTCTGCAGCTTAAAATATTGGCAATCATTTATTATTCGATTAAGCTTTTAAATCTCTATGAAAATGATGTATGTAAAGTTGTAAGACAAATTGATTTTAATTTATTACACAATGAATCTTTTAAGTGATATTTCAATACTAAAGCAAGTTAAGTACGCAATTTTTCAAAAGCACATGTTTAAAATCGCATAAATTTTGTCTCCCCATACCATGATAATTATGCGAATAAACGGGTTATATTGCTATTTATAACTTATTATAAATTATCTATCTCAATGTTAATTCTGTAAATTTTCTGTCTCATTGTTTAATTATTTTATCAATATTTTAGTTTGATGGCTATTGAAAAATTCTTATTTTTTACGAGTAATAATTGTCGATATTAGAAAAGAGAGTAGATTACATAGATAATTCCTTTTCACTTATTTGACTTTCAATTTTATGCTTCGCATTATATCTATCTCCCCCCCCCCCCACCGCCGCCGCTACCATTGCCAATCATTCTCTCACCTCCTCCTTTCTTTCACACCCACCTTTCTTTCCTTTTCAATTTCACTTGACCTTGGTTTGACCAATATTTGTTTCTTTATTACTATTATTACTCTCTTTGTCTTGTTCACTTTAATTAACTTTCTCAGTTTAATCCTCAAGATCTTATGAGCAACACTGTTAAAACCTTAGCATGAAAGTGAAAAAATAGACAATAATTAGTCACACGTTTTTAGTCTTGTAAATTACTTAATAACATAATTGATCATAATCGTAATGATTTAAATTCAAATTTAAAAATTAAAATTTAAAAATTTTTTGAGATAAATAAAGTTGTATATTTGTCTATAAAAATATATATATATATATATATATATATATATATATATAGATTTTCATAAAATTTTATGATTATTGAAAAGACTGAATATCCAGGATCCGTATGAAAGAATTGAATGAATAGCAACGTAAATAAGAATTACGTTTAATATGATGTGTTTAATAGACACTCATACCAATCAAGTGAATTAATTTTAATTTTATTGGACATACGGATATTATAAATTTCAATTGTATAATTTAATTTATTTTTAAACGGAAGTTATACAAATGAAATATTTTTTTAACCTGTGAAAAGAGATATATTTGTAAGCAAAAGTAGAAGTGAAACTGGGAACAAATTATTTATTCACTGAGAAAGTCAAATATGACCACAGTTGACTAGTCGTGCCGTCGCCAATGCAGACGTGAAATTTTTATGTTTGTTCGCATTAAAATTGGAACTCCAATAAAGTAGTTAGTGAGAAAAAAATATCATAAAAAGAAGTGGTAATTAATGCGTTTTAGTTCAACTTGTTTCTCATGTAGAACCAATAAAAATCATAAGACTGTTTTACCTAAGATATGTGTGTGCGTGCGCGCGCGCGTGTGTGTGTAACGTACTATGTAAGAGACAAGATATTTCTATCTCAAAATCTCTCCCTGTGGAGTTTTTTTAGCGTTTATTAACTTTTTAAAATGTACAATCTACTTAGTTCATTTATTAAGTTTTATTTGAACGTGATGTCATATCATAAAGTATGTCTCTGTACGCGGTATTTCATGCTGAAAATTTATAATTTTTTTTTTCCTAAATTTAAAAACCAATTGTCCTTTATGTATGTATTTTCGTAACGATTTTATTTAGAATAATCAGAAAAATATACACTGACACGAAAAATTTTTTTAGTTAAAACACTAGATATCTATGAGGAATTTAAAATACAAATAACTGAATAAAATATCTAGAAAATTGAATAAATAAATTATAAATAGGATAGTTAATGCACAAATACTATTTACTTATTATATCTTCTATATGATACAAAAAAATATATAACTTATTAACCATTGTATTTATAAAACTAATTTAAAATATTCAGATTCAATAATACTTAAATAATAATTATAATAACGATGAATATGATAACAATGAGAAAAGACGAAAATAATGCCATGATGTTTCGAGTAAGGAATTTAATATTCATCTAACTTAGTAATTAATTAAAGTTATTAGTGCTATGTAATGTAGTAATAAAGATTTTTTAAATCATCTTCTAGTATAATGAATATATACATATCTATGTCACGTAAAGACTATAAATAATATTCCTTTTAATATATATATATATATATATATATATATATATATAGACGATATCATAAATAAAAATTTATTTAAAAACTATTTTAGATCGAACGTACTATAAAGAGTCATTAAAAATATTACCTTTTCATTAAAATTATAAATAATTTAGACATGGCAATACTTCTAAATCCAAGTTTATTCATCTTATTAATACAACATTTTATTATATTTTTAATAAACATTATCAGATAAACTACGTACTTATGAACATGAATTATGTTTTTTTTTCTTTTTTTTTTTTCACCAAGGCTCGATGGCAAAGTTCCAATGTAAAAACATCTTGAAATTATCGGAGTATTCGTAAAAATTTTCAAACTAAGAAATTTCGACAATGCGCAACTTCTCCTTTCCCAACACATGCTCCCTGTTAAATTCAAACTTAGTAAAATAGATAGTAAACTTTTATTAGTTTTCTCTACTCACTTTGAAGATTGTAAGACTCTATCTAACGAATATCTTGTGAGATAAAGTGGTTATTTTTAAATTATTTTTCTGCTTTCTTTACAATTTACGCGATGCTAAAAATAAATACATTTATAGAATTGGTGAGTCAAATGATAGATATGTCTTAAATAAAATTATTTTACTTTGTTAGATTTATCTTTACTACACACGTATTAATTGAATGAGGAACAGTGTGAGTAAGAGTAATGGCAAGTATTATTAAATAATTTAAATAAAGACTATATCAAATTAAAATTTTTAATATTAAAAGATTTTCACAAATAACATTTACTTTGCTTAATATTAATGTCCAATAACGTTTAACTTGGATTTTGTGGATAATTTATATAGAAATAGAATTATAATGATAGATTAATATTTAATAAGCAGTGTAGAATGTTGAAATTCATTTTGTGAATTTCATAAAAATATATATGGAAGTCTAAAAGATTAAAATATGATTTATTCCATATTTTATGAAGCATTGTAATACATACGTAGAAGAGTACTTAATGAATAAAATATCTTGAAAAGAAATATTTTTATTAAGTAATTAATAAAATCGCATGTCAATCATTCATCGTATTACAACAGTTTAAGTTTATCTTTTAAATTTCTCTCATAAACATTAAAATCTTATTTGTATATAATGTCATTTTGTACATTCTTGGAATAATTATGAAAATTGGAACAAAATTATATTTTTTCATTTGCAATTTTTACTATTTAATGTAAAAATCATATAAAACTATTTTGAATAGAATTTATGCGACACATCTTATAATTATAATATAAAATTTAATTATGTATTTAAATTATTAATAAAAGAATTAGAATTATGTAATTATATTAATATACGGTCATATTGTATGAAGATTATTCACTCTTATCGCACAAATCTACATATATTTTTAAACATCGGATTTCAATTCATTAATACGTGCGTACTCACATTCAATAAATATATAAAATTAGGAAAAGCATATTTTTTAAACATAAAATTTATAGAAATAATAAGGCATTTCATATGCAATATGTAAGAAATTGACAAAATTTGCATAATATGAACAGTTAATGGGAAGAAAAGTTTTTTATAAATATTTTATTTTACTTAAATAATCGATTCGTAATAAATAATGAAAGAAATATTAATATTAAACGTAAGAGTATTAAAGCACAAATTTAATAATATATTCTTAAATGAATTTTAACATATTGACATACGTTAGCTATAAAAATTTTTATAATCTATATTATTTGATGTATATATTGTTTATTAATAATAAAGCCACTGACTATTGATCGAAATTCTAAAAAAAAAAAATTGTTCAATTTCTACTTGCGCTTCTCTTTATGAATCATCAATTCATTATTAAAGTGATTTATTTATTTTGCCACGGGTATCCTAGCAATAATTTATATTACCTATGGCACATAATTATCAGTACTTTGTAGAATAGAATTTTTCTATTCATTATATTATACTTATTCCCCATTTATTGAATTATGTATTTTAGCATCTAACGTGAGATTAAGCAAGAGATTATCAAGAGAAATTTGTCGACGAAGAGTACCGCATAATTTTTATGTAATGTAAAATTAAAACGAGTGCCTAGATAAGCCAATTAATACCCATGTATAATTGCCCATTGCCAATCCCCATAGCCGCATTTGTTATATGCAATAATTCAGGAGGCCATTATACTTTATAGGATTGTATTGTGGACATCGATTCAGCCTTAGCCTCATTGCATCCTCGTTGCATCTAATCACTAGCTGAGCGTAAGCAGGCATTTTATTTTTAAATGCTTTCACTTTGCTGGGAACATTTTCTTTATCTGTGTGATGAAAGTGCAGTCTTCAACGCCTCTATAAATCGGCGAGACTTCAACGAGTTCGCTTGCATAACCGAGCTTTTATGTGCGCTTAAGATAATTAAAAAGACGAATACGTAAGAGTATATTTTTAAAAACACCGAGAAATATTACTGAATTTATTACTGTAAGTGAAAATATTATTTTAGCTCGTTTGAAATGATAAAAATATGCTTAAGAAGCCTTCGAATTCTATATTTTTACTTCATTCACAGCATCTTAATTATAACGATACTTTTACTATTTACATACTGTCTTATCAATATTATTATATTTGTTATAATATAATTCCATTATGCTATATTATGTGTTTTAAATTACATTTAGAAGTAAGGGATACAGGGTAAATTATTATTATTTCATGACAATAAATATGTAAATTTAATTATGTCGCCATTCATAAATGTGCATTATATAAATTATTATATATATATATATATATATATATATATATATAAATATATATATGAAAGCTCTGGGTTTCTTTTAGTTTAACAATTCATTCTTCTTTGCAATCATAATACATTTAATAATTTTTTATGGTTACACAAAAAATTTACTTATCCAAGTTTATTATAAAATTCATTTTTTTTTTCCTTTTCAATTTCTAATAATATTTTGTAATTATTATCTTTAAGGATCGCCTGGTAAATAAAATTAAAATATATGTCAGGCATTTTTATACAGAATGTTTTATCAATATTGGATTTATCACTGGAATATTAAATTCATTGTTCACTAGTGATAATTCTAGTTATACTTTGATGATTTTATGACCGCTCCGTTCAGGAATATTAGAGAGTTTGAAATATTGGATTGAAACTGTAGGATTCGACATTCATAAAATACAGACTTTATACTCTGAGTCATTGATCCGTAACTCTAGGGTTTTTGTATGTATAAGTTGCAACGTGGATTTAAATGTTGGAGATGTAATCAGTGACTTGCGGGATCACGTAATTTTCAAACACAATATTTTAAATAAATTAATAATATATCATTAATTTTACCTCTCCAAGGATTTTTTCCATCTCCAAGGAAGACAACAAATTAATGCGAAATAGTAATATAACTTACGACAATGACGAAAACAGTAATAAAAATCAATTGATAGCTTATATTGTTAAGAATTATTTGGTAATTATTTATCCTGAATAAAATTTTTTACGTATATAATTTGATCTAAGTTTCTTATTTTTTAGGCTTATGATTTATCTGAAAATATTGAAAATGTAAGTGCAACATTTGTATTTATGTTCTATATTTATTACTAAAGTATGTGATCATATTGACAAACTTCTATGATTTACCGTAATGCTTAAATATAGTATAACAGGTTAAATAATTCATATTGTAAATAATATATTTCAACATATGTCAATCAATATAATGAAATGTGAAAATAAATGTTGTTATTAACATGAATAATGATTTGCGTTTTATAAATTTCACAAGAAAAATTCGTAATAAATTTTCATTGCTAAACTGAGAATAGAAGAAATCTATTATTTATAGCTTTCTTGTAAAATAAGCAATTGCTGTATATTTATCGTGATATGTAATATAGTAAAAATTTGATAGCAAAAATTTAATAATAAACTATTATTATTAAATTTATATAATATGGGATATCGTCCAAAGAATACTGTCAAATTAAAACAAAACCAAAAAAAAAAAAAAATAAATAAATAAATAAATAAATAAATAAATAATTAAACAAAATTTATATCTGAGAAAGTATCAAAAATATGCTGAATGACAGATATTAAAAAGGTAAATACATGGCCCGAATACACAGTATACAATGATAAGATAAGCATTACATTGCTTACGCCACGAGCATTCTTTCAAAAAGGGTGTATTTCTTGTATGAAAGTGGATAGTTAAACGAAAAAGTCACAAAGTAAGAGACTCTCGTAACTGGTGTATTATCTCTTTTGACATGAATATAAAGTTATTCTATCATCAAGTAGTAATAAAGTATATAAATGTTCATTAAAACATTTATACATAAAAAAATGATTAATTACATAAATTATAATTTAATAATATAAAGATGAAATATTAATGTAAAATGAAAAGAGCAAATAATTTTCTATACTTAGCAATGCCATTAACCATCTGTATTTAATTATTATTATTGTTTTCATAGACATTATCCTACTGATAATTATTATTAGTAAATAATAATAAATCAAATACAAAATAACTAATTATCCAAAGAGATTCATTATTTAAGAATTGATGTTTAATAAACTTTGCTTTGTATATAATTAATTGCTTATGGAAGTAAAACGAACGACGCAATGTAATCCAATTTGGGTTTCACAAATTTTTAATAATAAATGCCTGTACTGTAGATTTCAAATTTCATTAAAATTTTTAGTACCCTATTTTGAAATAAAAAAATTATGTATCTTGTATTTTATTGAAAAATGTTAATTGTTATTTATTCTCATAAATTTTATAGTAAAATTGATGTTGCATCTATGTTATACTGCTAACACATCTATAATTTAAAAGTAAAAATGTTTATTGAAGATTAAATTAAAGTGACGATTAATACAGAATTATATAATTGTATTAATGATTATTCTACGAGTAATATGTATATATTAAATTTTTCTTTATAAATGAAAAAATTCTAAGTTTAATTACTTTAAATTTGTTACATTAATTATTATGCACGTATTATTCAAAATGAATTTTCAATTTTCTATAGTTTTATTTATTAAATAAATTTTGGAGTTTCCACAAACATATTACACGAAGAACTATTACAACCTTTCTTTCTTTAGATTTTTTCTGTATTTACAATACTTACTGGTTATACAATAAATTTTCAGTAGCAAAGTTATAAAATACATATACGCGCGATTGACGCGCGCATGCACACGCACACGCACACGCACACTCATGCACACACACACACACACACACACATATATATATATATATATATATATATATATATATATATATGTAATAAAACACATAAATTTATATAAAAAATCAAGGCATATTGAGTAATTAACACATCCAAACGCACGCGCGCGCGTACCCACATACACACTCACGCAAGCACGCGCACACAGGCAGACACACACAGCGCATACTTATGCGCGCACGCGCATGCGCACGCACACAGTACCCACATACGCACTCACGCAACACACGCGCACGCGCACACAGGCAGACACACACAGCGCACACTTACCCGCGCACACAGGCAGCTACACACAGCACCCACATACACTTACGCACGCTCACACAGGCAGACACACAGCACCCACATATACACTCACGCACGTGCACAAAGGCGGACACACACAGCACGCACACAGCACCTACATACACATTCACGCACCCACGCGCGTACGCGCACAGCACCCACGCAGCACCCATACAGGACCTATATGCATATACAAACGCACACACGCACAAACACACACAAACACACACACACACACACACACATACACACATATATATATTAATGAATTGCGGTATATAAAAAAACTGTCAAACGATTGAATGTAGAAAATGTAATTTAAGAAAAACGTTGTTGGTGAACTAACATATATTGTAAAAATAATTTGATATTGTCAAATGTCCAATGTATTATTGCCCTATTATTATTATTATTATTTCTTTATGATTTTCAAAGTCTTTTTATTATTTTCATTATACTTTTAAATTAACTAAAATGAATGAAAGCAGAAGAATTTAAAATAAAAATAATATGAAAGTTGCTTAATGTGTGAAGTGTCACTTAATGATTCTTAATTCACGAAAGCTCATGATATTTAAGAATATTTAAGATTTTATGATATAAAGAAAAGTAATATAAATTTTGTAATAACGAAAAGTATCATATTAATTGGTATAAGATTTTGACCAAAAAATTTTGTACTGACATTATTTCGAAATTGAAAATTGAAATAAAATTATTATATTTGGATGTATGAGCTTGAAAAATTAAACATAATTATGGACAATCAAATTTTTTATCTACGCATAAGGCAGAAAAGCAAACCAATGATTACCTAATTACACATATATGTCAATGTTTTTTTCAAATGTTTATTATTGCTATTTAGCAGTATAAATGTTAAAATATAAATTTTAAAGAAATAGCATATATGGAATGGAACCGTATATTTCGAGAGATAAATCGTACAACCGGCAGAAGTGATACTGAAATATTGCCTGTAATTTACGATATCTAAAAAATCTTGTTTTGCAATAGCAAATGGGAAAAAATCGGCACAAAAGAGATAATTAAATTTAAATAAGAATATAAGTTATGGGTGAAATTCTAACAAGAACTTAATAAATTATAAAATCTGAAACTAGAAATTTGAAGTTTTAAAATTATTAATTATGCCGTTCTTACTATGCGCAACATGCACCTCTCCCAGCACCCGCCCACGCCCCACCGCCCCACCGTAACAAAACATACATGCACACATATACACAAAAGAAATAGGATGTCAGAAGGGCTGGAGAGTATCGAGATTAAATCGGGCTGTTGCTGGACCACTCGAGAACGTGTGAAAGATGCATCTTGTAATCCACTCAAACACTACATTTCGACCTCAAAGTGTGTGGAAGACGCACGTCGCAATCAGGGACACGAGTGTCGCTTCTGGAAAAGCACCTAAGAGATCTATGCACGGATCAATCTCTACGAGAGCATAAATCTCTCTCGCCAAGCCATTGGCCACGAAGGAATTGCCACCTACACGTTTTCGAATCACCGTTGAATCTATGCGATCGCTGACAATCGCAAGCTTCACACACTAAATTCGAAAAAAGGCAATTTTCAACTGAAGTAAAAGTTCGCAGTTCGCAAATAGCGTTCTAACAAAAATTCCGTTGTTCTTTCTCAATTGCCACTCTAAATCTTCGATACTAATGCCTTCAAATCTCGCTCTCTCGCTCTCATTTTTACTTTTTCTGGCAGCCCAAATGTGCGAATTGCAGCGTATGACCGTTTCGCAGCAACTCTTTTCAAACGATGTATTATTGCCAAAAAAAGAAAAAAAAAAATATATATATATATATATATATGTACATACATATATGTATAAAGAGAGTTTGTATGGGCACGATCAATTGTGATAGTATAAAATTCTTTTATTTATTTTCTTTAGTATAATGTCCGAGCTCTCGCTATATATTACAATACGTATATATATTTTTTTTCTTCAGAATTCCGCCAAAATATTGTGAATTTTTATATTTCAAAATATTCTGTTTAGAATATGGAATTTAGATTATACAATTTTTATAATTCATGGCTCTTCCGCAACTTTAATGAATTGACTCTAATAATGTTCTTAATTGAATGGAAATGATTTAATCGTTAAAGTCGGAGAATCGAATACTAATGAGACGATAAATATCAATGAACTATTATATCACGAGCTTACGGGTCGTTTCTCTAGATCTACGTATGAATCATACACGATCGAATGTAAATCCATCAATAGCATTTCTCTATTTTCCCGATATGCCCACTGACGTTAAAATAACGTATGAAATATCAAAAGCACCGTGAACAGTTTGCGTATAGAAAACTGAATAAAACGCAGTGCGACTGCGCCGACGAGATAGATTAAAATATAGATTTAATGTCGCTTAAGGTATTAAACCAAGAGTCCTAGCTTCTATCGACTGAATAATTTTGTAACTCTGACCAATTAAATGACCTTTATCCAATTGTGACGTATATTCTATTCTATTAAATCGATATAGTAATTATTTTTTAAATGTTAAGTTATGCGAGCAAAGGATATAATCACTGTTTAACGCAATAACCCTAATGAAATTATTACAGCGTTAGAAAATTAGGTTATTATTAAAATAGACAGTAGTAATATTATGAAAGTTATTTATTAATGGCTTGTTTAATTTTATGTAATATCAAAATGAGCTACTTGATTTAAAAATTTTGCGGAAAACATTGTGTGACTCTCTCGAATGGAATCAAATGTACAGTGAAAACAAAAAAAATTCTACTTTCAACTTAACCGTAAAAGTTTTTATAGTTTTAACAACTTTTTCTATTGATTTTTACGTCGTCGCTCGATAATTATAATCCATAAGATTATTAATAATATTAGAAATGCGATTCGGAACTATTCTCGTGTACCGAACTAACTATATTCTAAATTACGTTCAAAAATATTTCTCATACAGCGAAATTAATATTTTAACGCGAATAATATTATTAGATATTAAGAAGTTCTAATTGTATAGATGTGCCGAATAGATGCCGACAATGGATGCTGTCACACGATAATAAAGAGGAGAAAATGAAAAAATTATTAGAATAAAATTTGAATTACATTGAAAGGATTATAGAAAAAGAATTCAATGAGGATAAAATGACTTTTTAAAAGCAAACTTATGACTAAAAACACCTTTTTTCATTCGTCATTAGAGCCATTCAAGGCTAATACTTGTAATTTACGCAAAACGGTTGCTTCTAGTGTGTGTGTTTTCTTTTTTTTTTTTTTTTTTTTTACAAATAATACGAATAAGCTTTTCAGAATTGAATAAATCGAAACGTCTTTACGTCGAGGAAATATTAGTTTAGACTTGAAAATCAAAGGCGACTTCAATTCTCGACGTCTAGGTTGTCGAATTTAGATCGCAACTGCGCGAAACTCACGATGAGCAAATAAGTTGCAAATTCTGAGACATCGGGAAAATTTTGCTGAAAATGAGACAAGAAGTGGATCGTAAGGTAATATGCAAGTAAAAGCACATCATACAACTGCAATAAGGGACTCCTCTTTATTAAATTTCTCAAGTGCAAATTGCTTACTGCAATACATTGTTAAATCAAATGCAAAAAGTTTTTTTACTTTATTTAAAAGTCCCTACTACTATGTACAACGATATTATTGAATTATTTAAAAAGAAGTTTTTTTTCCACTCGATACAAGCGTTTCATTGATTTTTCCAACGTTTACAATCATATTATGTAAAAAATAAAATAAATTTTTATAAAAATCAACTCACGATGTCTTGTATGAAGCACATAGGGCAGAAAAATCATTGCACTTGAAATAATAAAATCTGATTTAATTTAAAAAATAAGCAAAATATGATTTATATTTTTTAATTTACTGAAAAAATGCTATTGATATCGTCAATTTATTTAATATTTTTTAATAAGCGTATACTTCGCACTTTTTAATACGTTAAATTTGCTTTTTAATGTCGCGATTGGTTCGATAGATAAATAACTAAATTTACTAAATCACATTACTATTAAATTTTCATATTGGAATAGTCAAAAAATGTATACAAATGTTGTATATTTGAATGCAATGTATTATTCTAAATGAAAACTTTTTTAACGATAATTATACAGTGGAAAAATAGATAATGAAGGTAGATAAACGAATGAATTAATGGGAAAACGGAGGAAATGAGATAGAACGAAAAATAGTTTTCATTTTACGGAGGAAGGACGTCAATAACTTGATTAAATGAATCAATGCTGCTTAATCAACTACGCTTTAAAAAAAATTTTTAAATAAAATATTATAAACGCTTGCTATTGTTTTTTTTTTTAACCGTTTAAATATTTTTAACTTTATTGTGGCAAATAAACGTAATCATTCGAAATTCTATTTGCATAATGATACCACTGATACGTATAATAAGCGCGTTGATACGTGTTCGTATGCATAGTCATATACGTTTTAATAACTTAACATCTTCATTTTTGCTGTTTATCAGCTTAGACTCGTGTTTCATAGGTTAGAGAGAAAATTTATCAAAGATATGTTTCAGAAATCAAATGTAACAGTTTTGAACAGTAACTCGACATGAACTTATAATCGAGAAGGACTGCCTGACAATACACACACACACACACACACACGCACACACACACACACACACACACACACACATATATATTTATAGTATGCATAGGTATTCCCATATATCGCTTCATCCTTGATCCTAATACCGTAATAATCTTTATAAATTAATGAAATTCTTTTTATAAGCTTATGCGATAAGAATAGATTGAGAATAATATTGATATTTCACATGACATTAAATTACGTTAATGAGAAGTAAATAATGTTCAATTTTATGCCATTTGTCCGTATTAATTATTCATCGTTGATGTATTAGTATATCGGTATAAAAGTTCAAGATTTTTCTTACCAAATATACATCAAATCATTTGCTATTTAGCAAGTGAGCAATGAAAATGTTCTCGTTTATGATGTTGATGCACTTACGAGTACTTTCATGTCTCGATAGGAGAAATGCCCAAACCTAGGCTATATTTAAATATATTGAAGGAAATATGCGAATTGGAAATATCGGAAAGATCCAATGAAAAATATAAATTTAAATAAATATAGAAATAGCGTAAAAATATAGCATCATCGTTGAGACATAAATTCGCGGCAACTAATTTTACCTTTAGATTTAAATCTTAGAGACACTGATGTGGAAAGTTTAAGAAGATGCTTGGACTTTTATTAAACAATTTTTCCTCTATAATCAAACGTGAAGTACTATGAAGTATCCGGTAGCGATAAACTGAGCAATGTTAACGATTAATCTCCTATATTTCTTTTCTAAATGCACTGGCGACTCGGTGGCTGTAGCATTAAACGCTGTCAAAACCGTAAAATACTTGCATCACTTAAGGAGCGAAGTGAAGCCAACGAGAGACTATGAAAAGTTACACGCCTTTGCACGATAATGTCACCCTATACCAATTGAATTTACGCTTTCAGAGTGCTTGGCAGATGAAAAATTCTATGTACAATATATAAATTGATATAAATAACACATATGAAATTTAAATATGTAAAGCGTGCAAAAAAACATAGCAAAAGTATATTAAAATGCGCCGAGATGTCAAGCTTCTTTTTTTTTCTCCGTTTCAGTATTTTATCCAGTTCAAAGTAAAAATCGCCAAGCAGTCATTTAACATATATTGAAATTTTCTAAAAATTTATATTTTTGTTATAAAATATAAACACATTACATTCGAGCTTACTTTTTACATTTATTACGTATTAGCCAACATGTAAAGATATCATTATTATTAATATTATTATTACTATTATTATTATTATTTATAAAAATTATATAAATTTGAAATAAGTTATATTATAATTCAACAATTTCAGTAAATTCTACAGTCTATTGCATTAATGTCTAAATAACAATTTCAAATCAATGTTTACAATGCACTACCTCATTAATACTATAGTTTTTATCATCGAAGGATATTTAAAATTTATTTATAAATATTTCTCCTTCTCGAATGTTCAATTCTTAATAAAATTCGATAATTAAGTTAATTTCATAATAATTATATAGAAAGTTATTAACGATCTATTAAAAGTAGCACAAGTAGTTAATTACATTCCTTATTTATTTAAATATTAAATAGTACGTATATTTTAATAAATAGAATAAAGTTGTTTTCTAGCACATAAAATTCATGCGATCAATGACATTATGCACAAATTAGTAAAAATATGTAATAGTAATAATAATAATAATAATAATAATAATAATAATAATAATAATAATAATAAAAATAATAATAATAATAATGAACTTATTTTTTAAAAGAAAAATCGAATAAAATAAATGATTAAAAGGCTTAAAGGAATGTTAATAGATGAGTTACAAAACGAATGAAGTAAAGGAGACATCTACGGTAAACGGAATTTTCACTATACCGAGCTTTACCATTCTCATAACTTTATCAAAACCAATTCTTTGTATAATTGTATCGTTATAGTGTAATAAAAAGTTTATATAAAATTCTTTATATCTTCAGGAGAACTAAAAATTCATGGGTTTATGTCATTACTTGGATTACAATTATTTGGTGAGTCGAAATAAAATGTTTCGTGTCATGCTGAATTAACAATTAAAACTGTATTAACTACAATTTCATATACAAACAATAATATAGTATTAATTTAATTAATGTAAGTATCCTATTCATATATTCATTTTTTATGATTTTTAAATTTTGAATTTTTTTTTTCGTTTAAATATTCATATAATACAAAAGTTAAATTTAAACAAATTTTTTAATTGCACTCAATCATATCAAAGTAGCGTGTTGATAAAAATTCTTAATTAAGTATTAAATACACTTTTTTTAAATCCTAAATAATCTTGAATTTAAATGGCCCGAAATTTATAATAATTTAATCCATACGTATAAGCAATCGTATAATTTACAATCAAATGTTTAAGTTAATTGAGCGAATTTAAAATATGAAAAATAGAAAAACGAAAAATTATCATTACTAGATTATTTTAAATAGATAAGTTCTTTTATAGAAATTATAAACAATTGTTTAAAATCAATTTTTATTTAATAGAGTTAAATTTCTGCTATAAACATTGATAGGTACAAATTATTGTATATAACAAGATTATATAAAAAGAATAGTCACTAATATTGAATTACTTAATTAAAACTTGAAATACACATAACAACTAAGATAACAAAAATTTTAATTAACAATAAAACTCTTCTTATATAACTGACATTATATAATTCACAATTTTATAATTACATTCATCATCATATAAAATTATCTAGAGCGCACATAAATAATAATTAAATATATTTATATTATTGAATTTAAAAACAAATATATATATATATATATATATATATATATATATATATACTTCGGCTTTATCATTATCAATATCATCAATAATTTGTTGTCCATTCCTATTCAAAAATCAAAATTTGCAACCGTAAAGGACGTTACAGAGACGCAAATATCTACATACATACGCATATGCATATGTAAATATTTGTATTCACAAACACAAAGTCATAATTAATAAAAATATAGAATTGATGATCGCGAATAGTAATTGAAATTATTTTTAAATTTTTGTTTTAAAATTTAGATGTGAGGATATCTGAAAAAAAATTTTAAAAAACAAAATAAAAATTTATTTTCTCCCTTAATTTATTTACTTTATCCTCAAATTTTTATCTCAACTTTTCATTACTTTCAATATTGCTACTAACTTTCCCTTTCTTGTTTTATAAACCCTTTATTTTTATTGTTTTTTGTATATCGATCATGAATAAGAAAAGCCAATGCTATCAATATTCAATTGTGTACTTTTTCCATTCTTTTTACTATTTGAGATTCAACAAATGCATGAAGCCAGAATGAAAAACAATGAAAAAAAAAAAAAGATAGATATTATTTTTCCAAATAAACATGAAAAATATGTTTTTAAGAAATGACTTTCTAAGTTTTATTTTTATGCCTAAAATTCTATGCTTAAAATTTTTAAGAAAATAAATATTATAACTTATTCGTGCTTAGAATTTTTGAACTCTTTTTAATTTTATAAATTGTAAGTACGATAATATTACTTTCTTTTTTCATTTTAATTAATGTCGTTATTACACTAATGCTAAATCGCATTTCTTGTCGATTTTTATCCAGACAATCATAAAAGTACAGTTGTTAAAACGTTATATTTACGATAATGTAGGATCCATCAAGAACATTATGACAAGGAAGTCCGATTTCGCGCTCCCATTACGATATACGAATTGTTGAAAAAGAAAAATTAATAGGCTTAGAAAGCTTAGTTCACGCAACACTATAGTTTTGGTGTTGTCGTTGTTCTTAAAATGTTGTAATTGTTTATTGTATATGACTGTACTAGCATCGCTTATGAAGATATTGTGAACTTCATGATTAAAACTACTTCTACTGCTCGAACCTATTTTTTTTTACAAATAATCGATGAAAAAGATTCATAATTAATAAATCACAATAGATCGTTTCCACTATTATTTTAATAGTACATACTTATAAATAATTCGGTAAAAATGATTAATGTAATTATATTCATTTAGCTAATTTCATTGTAAAGTAGATAATATATTAGTATTTTCTTAAAATAAAAAAGTAATTGTGGTTTTTAATTGTGTTTTAGGCAATCAAATACTAAGCGAATTATAGCATATATGTGGCTTAAATATTTAATTTTTCTTTAACTTTTAGAAATAAAGATAATTGTAAGCCTATGTAAAGAGTTAAAGAAAATTTATACTAATTTTACCCATGAAAGACTGAGTATTAAAATTGTAACATTAAAATGCATGAAATTTCGGATAGATGGTGAAATACCATAGATGCTTCAAAATTTTCGATCGTAAAGGTTATTGAATTCAATTCCTAACATTGAAAAAGTCAAAAATATTTCTTATATAACTGCTGCGACTTGGTGCTTTAAACGTCTTCTTCTCCTTCCGCTAAAGTTATTCACGGCCGCTCTTATAATACTTCATTGTCTTTTTGCCATGTTACTTTTAAGAGCTCAGTAGTTATATAAAAAAAAAATGCCCTACAGTTTCAACAATATGCGACCTTAATTGTTCAAAACGTGTTGTTTAAAATTCTAAGATTATTGGTTTGTTCAAATTAAAAAAAAAAAAAAAAAAAAAAATGGACACTAGTAATATGAGATGAGAGATGAAGATTTTTTTCATCTTTTAGACAACTAATCATCATAAGATTTTAAAGAGACAGAAAAAACAAGCAAGAAAGTGCAAAGTTCCATTTTAGCATGCACAATGTGCGTTGGTGAGCGTTATCACATCCATCTGTTAGCTCCCTTGAGAAAAAGGGGCTTTAGCACTTCTAAAAGGATACGATTAAGTGAAACGAGGGGGCTGAAATTATTTGAATCACGACGGCAAGGAATTTTTATCTTTTAAAGACAAAATGTTGAGTTCCCGTATTTTTTTTCGAACAAGATTTTATGGGGGAAACATATATATTCCAAAAAAGCTGAGGGTTGACTTTTTACACTTCAGCTTATCAATTGATATTGACATAATCCATACGTAGATTTTAATCTCGATTATTGCATAGAAAATATTAAAAAAAAAAAAAAAAAAAAAACTTTATTCACAAACAAGTAGATACTGTAATAAAGTATTTATCCTTAAATATTAAATTATAGAAATATGTAATTAAATAAAATAACATATTTTTCATCAGACAGGTCATTCTAAGTGGATTATATCCATATATTATCAGACCGAAAAATCTTAGAAACAGCTCAAGACGCTAAATATTTATAAATTATTATACAATACTTGAAATATTTATTGAAAATATTTATAATAATTTACAATATTGATGTAATAGCAATCTAAAACTTACCATCAAATCATAATATTATTCGAAAATTACATGATATTAATATAAATGATCTATTAACTTTTTGATTAAAGCTTTAGAGAATACAGAAAATTAATGAAGAAAATCAATATTACAATCTTTGCAATATAAATTCTATAATCCATCAATTTTTCACTTGAATATTATAAAAAATGCATTCAAATTTGTATATTCTTATAACTAAAAATGTAAAAACTTTCTTATTATAATAGAAATATGATAAAAAAAAAAAAAAAAAAAAGACAAAAAAATATCGTCTATTACATTCGTAATTATGCATAGATTTTAAAAAGATATGCTGTTTCAATATAAAAAATTTTTAGATAGACAAAAAGGCATTTGTAAATAAATGTCTTAATGGCTGATACTTAATCTCGCTTAGAAATTGATGTCACTGCCCCTGTAACTTCTGTTGTGAATTGTAAATGAAGCATCTTGAACGACTCTTTATCCCATGAAATAGACAACGAAGTAGTAGCTCGTAAACATCCGGTTAACGAGGTCAAACTACTTGACTCGGCTTTTCTTCTTTGAAGCTTTGAGAAGCTATGTGATTTTCAGTTCGATGTATCGACAAATTAGATTTATGCTTTTAACTTGATTGACTTGCATTATAAGAATTATAATCCATTTTTTCCCGTGAAATCAAATTATGTATATTTTATCTTTTAGATTTGTTAAGTAATATGTAATATTATGTTACAAATTACTATTTTGCGTACAAAAGTGAAAAAAAAAGTTTCTTTTAAATACAAATTGAAACAATTAATCTCGTATCATTTCTTAAAATAGATATTATTTTTGTATCGTTTATAATATTAATCATCGATTTATAATAAAAGCCGAATATCCGTAAATTCCGAATAATTTCAAACTAAAGTTTATAAATTTTATAGTTGAGTAATAGCCACATGGTGTAAAAATAAAAAAAAAACCAATAATGAAGTTTGTATGCCATTTAATTTCAATAATTACATCCTAAAAATATTTCTTACACATATTTATTATGTAAAAAAAATCCATATTATCCATTTAAATATTTAAACTCGTATAATTACGTTGTAAAATAATAAACACTATTAAGCGACCTTCAACTAAAATATATACATTTTAAGAGAAAATTTTTTAAAACGAAGCGTATTTTGAGGAGATAGGGAATATAGAAGTAATCCTTCAATTAATTACAAAATATAATCTTCAATAATTTTTCATTGTACGATCTTATCATTTTATAAATTCTATGGTACTAGCATTTTGTCAGATATCATACAATACTTTATAACAAAATTGAAAATATAAAGCATAATATTTTCTATATATATATATATATATATATATTTAATAATACGGTTAGGTATAAATTTATTTTTCACTTACATATATCAAAGAATAAATATAGAAGTGATAATAAATATTCTTACCAGTCATAATATATTAAAAATTCCAGATATTATTAGTTCTGAACAGTGAATTTTTAAGATTTCATTTCTTTATATTTCTTCAAATAATATACATGTACTTTATTAAAAAATTTTCAGACTTCATAATATAGTAAAAAAAAAAAAAAAAAAAAAAAAAAAAACAAGAAAAAAAAAAAAAAAAAAAAAAAAAATAAGACTAGCAAAAAGAAAAATTTTATCAAGAAATATATTTTCTTTAATTAGTTATATATTACATTGTCTTAATAAGCGAAAAATATAAAAATATATTTGCTTAAAAAAGAAAGTATAATTTTTATAAATCCGAATTTTCAAAGAAATATTTTTAGTGCTGTGTCGGTGCCATTATACGTTACTTTCTAGATTAGTTACAAGTTATTTAAAATAAATACGATGGATTTTTTTTCCTTTAGAAGATGCTTCAAAGAACAGATGAAACGAAAAATAGTAACAATTTAATAAAACTCGTAAAAATGACAAAGAAGAAGCAAATTTTTAAGAATAACACGTAAAGTTAAAATATTAATGTTTAAAAGATTTTTTTCTAACTATATTGCATTTTATAAATTATAGTTATGAATTTATATATAATTTAAGTAAATAGTAGAAGTTATGAATGCGATTTTCAAAATTATATCGACGTTCAGTTTTATAATATTTTATTTAATACCAATATATTATATATTGTTTTTTCAATTTTTGATCACATGTATTATTAAATTATGTATTTAGCATAATTATCGTCAAATTTACAATAGAATGTTAGGTACGTGTCACAGTTTGATATTATTAAATTATTTACAAATATATAGTTAGTCCCATGCTAAATAATAAAAATATTTTTAAATTATATGTTTTATACCGATTATCAATAAAAAGAAATAATTTCATGTATTTTATTTTCGTTATTATATAATTTAATTTATATTAAAGTATATTAATGTTAGAATGAGTGATGGTATGCATTTCGAAAAATGATAGGCAGCATTTTTCTTATAAGAAGATTGTATTTTTTTACAATTTATTTAAAAATTCTATATTCTGTGCTATATATAATTAGATAAGCCATCATCTTTTCATATAATAATAATATTGGAAATTTAAGAGCTGCCGATAAAAATTATTTATGAAACAACAAATATTAATTTTTAATCAAACAATGATTAAATAATATTGGAAGTCATTAATTGTAAAAAATATGAAACTTTCAAGCATCTTGGAACCATTTTCTTCTATGGTATGTAATAATAAAATATATATACAAAATGCAATAATTGATATCTTTAAAATTAGAAGAATATATCAAAATAAATTGTAAATTGTATCGAAAAATTCTTTATTTTACTTTTAATATTATTCCCTAATATACTAAATAATAAATATTTTTTATTCAACATAGTAATTATCAGAGATCGTTCTCGATATCTTTTAACATAACGAAATAGTTAGGTCAAGAATCATTTCATCATATACCACTTTCGAGTATAAATTGATAATCGATAAAACGAATAATTCATTTATTACAAATTAATTAATGAAATCAATAATTAAAAAGTAATTGTAATAATTCACAAAGTCTAGTACTAATGTGACAAGCATTAAATAATTAATGTAATCAATACATATTTATTAATTGCATTAACCGATAAATTGTAAGAATCAAATGATACATTTACCGTATTTATTTGTTAATTTGAAATATAAATTTAATAACTCTTTAAATAAAAGTATTCTTCTTACGATAATTCTACTAATCATCCTAAAAATACATTTTCATTGTGTTATAAAAGTGACTTTTATCATGTAGAAGCAGGAAAGATGTCAGCTTTCGGATTTCAAATAAAGCTTTAACTTTTTGATTAAAGAGAATATTGAATTATGTGTGATGTTGAAAGAAAGTTAAAGGAAAACTCCCAATATACATTCTAAAAGTAATGTATTATAAATCATGTTGAATTTTCTGCACAAATTCTAAAACGGTGCATACAAATGTCCCATAGTATTTAAAATAAGTGTGATGCTCTATTTTCTAATTTTCTACAGCCATAACTATATAACATAATAACGTCTTTACTTTTGATTTTGCTTTTAATTAACAAGTATTGATTTATACTGTTATTTAATTTTTTATCCTTACTATCCTTAGTACATCTATTCTTCATGCTACAATGTATGATACATATCATTTTCATTATTTATCCATTTTTTAAATTATTTAAAATCAATGAAAAAAAATACTTTTTGCTTTGTTATCGCTAACTTTGTTTTTTTTTTTTTTCTAAATACATTATCCAGGTCTTTTCAATTATTTTCGATTTCAATAAATAATTTGATGTTCATTACAAAGTAATTTATCTTGTTAACTACAATTTTTAACGTCGAGCTTGAGGCGATTTTAAAGGATATGAATACTTTTATCATGAAGAGATAAAAATTACGATTATGAAAGATTAAGGTGCCTTTCAAATCATAAATAATTAAAAATAAAATATGAAAAAGGTATTACAACATTTCTTCTGAAATATTTATTAGATATTTCTGGTCAACGGGCAAATATCGATATCACTTGAACAATTTGACAATTCTTTAATTTTCATATTATTCCACAATATCAATTTTAAATCATAATAAAGCAAATTCATTATTCTCATACTAAAAAAAATTAATTTTCTGAAAACGTCACTTATAAAATGTATAAGGATATAATTTGTCATTCATATCGTATGACATTTAATTAAAATCTTTCCTTTACAAATTATTATCGCAAGTTTAAAATGTATTTTATAAATTATGAAATCCATTTTATTCAGATGAAGAGTGAAAACTATATAATATGTTAAAAACTAAAATAACAATTCTTTGTAAACGAGAGAGGTATTGAGTAAAATAACAATAATTTGTAAATAAAATGGGATAAAAATCGATTAATAGTCATATGTAAATATATTGATTAATCTCACTCAATAGTTTTTCTTTTCAACGAATTTTACCATTTAAGTTGTTTTTCGATTGAATAAGAAATCTTCCCATCGATCGTATTAATTTTTCGTCCTACGAAAGTTCATATATTCATTTAATGCATTTAATTTCATTCTTGTAATTATTTCGTTTCCCATATTACTAAGAATTCAGAAAAATATATTATTTAGATATTTGCTTAAAAATATGTAAGCAGAAAATTATGATACTTATAAACCATTGGAAGTCAAATTTATAATCCACGATTTATTAATTTTATGTTTATGTCACATACAAACGTACTCTAGTTTTAAGTATAAATCTCAAGTAATAATATCGAATATATAATACCTAATTTAAACTCCGTAAAGTATTTTTTCTATTATCTAAGTAATTTTGCCACTCTGTAACGATTATAGAAGTCCCAGTTACACCACCAATAAAACAATTCTCACATTTATAAAATTTTAATGATCCTTAATCGTATGGTAATGAATAGCCGTGTGAGGGTGTGTGGGTGCGTAAATGAGTGGGTGGTCGGGTGGATATATTATAACCAGGATTTGCCATCTCGTTAGCATCGGACTCACTATATATGGTTGGCATGTAATCAGGGGCACGGAAAAGATCTTCTTCACAGGGTCAAAGAGAAGAAAAACGTATTCGGACGCGCGTGAAGAATGAAAGTCGGCCTAACGGGGGAGGGGGGAAACAAAAGATTCGGTTATAGATTGTTATCTATAGGGAACGAGGCGAAAAAGTGAGCGAGCGAGTGAGTGAGTGAGCGGGTGAAAGATGGAAAATGATCCAGAAGGGAATGATTCGTTAAGTAGTAGACTTACGTCTTTTATACTAACGGTATGATTATGCTCCCAATGTGATGAACAAGAGGGTCAATGACCTTACCTCTACAATTACGCCATTCGTATTAATTCGATAGGCGTTAGAGCAAACGCGTGACTAAGTTATATTATTTATTTGGTACGAGTAATAAATGAATGCCATTCTTTGTTTATCAACTGCGTGTGCGGTTATTATTTTAATTTCTCCTTTTCCCGGAAGCTGCCGACTGCGCGACCGCGTTGAAAGATTACTTTTGGCGCGCATAACTGGCTAGTCGGAGCTGGAGCGCGTCGAGAAAATGAGTTCGGAAGCTTAAATGAGGATAGTCGGACGGCAAGCGGAGTGTGTAAGTACACTCGACGTTCATAATAAGTCGTGTAAGAGCAGGAAGCTCTTGTAGAAGGAGAAATTACTCACGGAGTAGTTTGTCCCGTTAATATATAAACAAAATTTAAAAGAAGCTTAGGTTTCATGGCATATTGTTCATAGAGGAAATTTTTTTTAGAATATTTTAATTGAAATTTTTCTCTTCTATTCTCGTTTTTCAATTTTTTAATTTTATACAATATAGGTGCTTTACGACCTGCTACTTTCTTTGTTTAAATTCTAGTTTAAAGCGATTGTTAATTATATAAATCACATTATTTATAAGTAAATTATAAGTATCGGGCAGTATAAGTGTCGATATATTTTGATCTTGAAAATCAAATAAAATTAAAAATCTTTAAAGTTATTGTCTATAATTTTTGTTTATATACAATTATTTGTATAAAGTATAATGGAAATGTTTTATTCTAAACTTTTGTTACCCATTTATCTAATACGTACTGACAATTATACACATGCGTATTTCATTGTATACTTGCAATTTTAATACGATCATAGATAAAAATTTATTTTTGATTTTAATAATACTCTAATGATAATAATCGATATATTGATAATTGATTGGTCTTTTAATAATAATAAAATAAAAGTCTTGTATTTACAATATTTCCTGATAAACAGAGCTTAGAATTTCACGAGTGACTCAATTCAAATAACAACTATCATATAAAATTCAAAAATTTATTTCAAATTATATCGTTAATAAATAATACTATTAATAAATGGATTATCGTTTGTCATTAAAATAAAAACCAAACTGAAAGAAAATAACGCCAGGGAAAATTGAATGATCAGGTGTTACGAAAAATGAGTTTTTTTTTTCTAATCAATAAGTATTCGAATGAGATAGTCATAAAGATAGTTCGACAAAAGAGGAATAGCGAAGGAGACAGAATAGAGAAGGAGAAAGCAATATTATTTCCTAGGTTCTTGCTCTCATAAATTGTCTCCATGTAAAATCGGCAAAATATACGAATAGTCTATTCTTATCAGTTCCATGCAAAAACTTATTATCTTAGGCAACTTATTTGTCTCTATCGTTCCAAATGATCTAATCATGAATGCTGATATATTCGCACATAAATATATTCATATCAAATTAGAATATTATAAATTAAAATTGTGTTATAGACAGAAGTGAAAGAGGCGAGATAAAGATGGCTCAACATTTCTGCTTTATAAAAGGCATAATATTAATTTAATTTTGAATTATCAATTACATTAGCTTCATTTATATACTTCGATATCAATTTGTCGCTTATTATAAGTTCTACACATTATATATGCTTAAAATATTTTATGTTATACAAGTAGTATCGAAGGTGAAGGTAATGACGCGCATTCAGCAAAATTCGATATCACAGCAATCGATATACTCGCAGCAAAACTTTTGAAAATATCTTTACATGACATATTTATGTGCTGATTTAAGAAATAATCTCACGGAACAATATTTTTTCATATTTCTGCTTTATTGAATGTCATAGGGATAATAAAATTCAAACCATTGACTTTATTTTATATGAAAATGTATACGGTGCTTTTAGTTTTTAGAGTGTAATTTCTATTTAAATAGAAATAATTATATGTATCCGAACAAATGTCGGAATTTTCAAACTAAAAACAGACGATCCTTACAATATTCTAGAGCCTTGCGCTTATCGTTAATGCTTTTCAGCCATTCATTGATGTACTTACTTTCTTGCTTTTTCTTATTCGATACTCGTACCTCTATCCGCAGAACGTTTACATTGCGCGTGTAGCTGCAAAATATTGAAAGGAAGCAGAGTCAATGTCGCTTATATGGATATCTAGTGAGATAGATGCTTAGTAAGAGACATATAGATTTATGTCTACGTAAATTAGGAGAATTTACAATTGTAAGCAAGGAGAGATATTCCATCTTTATCGTTCGTGGACAGTGATTGCACTAACGAAATAGCATCGACTCTATCTTGCTAGTGGCTACGATTTTCTTTTTAATCTACGCGTATTCAGAAATATTTAAACGAACAGAATTTATTATAATACATGTGTATAAAATATAAATTATAACAATCTAAGTATCGTTTGTAAAACTTAAATCCCATAATAAGTTTTAATCAATTATCGTTATTATTTATTCTAACGCATGAAATCAATGTATTTTTGTATTTAATAATTTAGTATTATACGAGTTTACTAATTACAATTAACCTTTGTAAACATATTATTACATTTTATAGTTTTTATAAAATAATAATATGATTTAATTTTTATAAATTTAGATAAACAATATCAATAGAAAGTAAAACAAAAATTTATAAATATTATTTTGAATATTTATTTTAGAAAATAGTTGTAACTGTAAAATACAATCATTGAATATAAGGAAGTAGGCATTAAATATTTTTCGGTATATAAATAATAAATAATATATGTTCAATTATTTTCATCTGTTTTTCTTTAATTGAATCTAACATAAAATATCTACATTTACAATAAATAATTAAAAATCTGATATTTTTTACTATGTTATTTACAATAATGTAATTAATTATTGAATGAATCTATAATCAAATCATGATGAATAAAGTTTGGAATTACCATTGTAGAAGATATATTAGTTTGCTAATATGTCCTAAATATTTTTGAAAATCTGTAAAATACATGCTTATTCATGTAACGTGAAAAAGATTTCAAATACTTTGTAGAAATACACAATGAAATAAGCCGGTATCATTGATCAAGTTTTAAACTTCGCTCAATTATTACAATTCGTATTTACAATAATTAAAAACAATATAGTATTACTTAAATATTAGAATTACCAGAGAAATAGTGATTATCTAATAATAAGGACTACAATTTTTTATATAATAGATTGTTAATACTCGATTTTCTTTAAAATTAACTGAAAATTTTATTTCAAAATGCTATATGATATTATTACTTTTCAAATACAACTTATAGCAAATACTTTTTACCTACTGCTAACCAGTTTTATAATGTTTTATAGAATACTCGTAGTGTCGATATAATTTCATCCTAGTAATTTATAAAACCAGAATCAAATAGTACAACGAGAAAAATATTTATTTAATATTATCAAAATTAAATTGTACTTTTCCACACATCAATATTTAAATATATACATATATATAAAGTGATTCAATAAATCACTATAATTATATATTATAACAATTCATCGAAATAAGATAATAAAATGCATTATAAGTTCATTAACGGATGACGATTGTTTACGAATTTGTTTGAATTAATTCACAAATATTCGTTGAATTTTAATCAATCATAGTATAATCAAAGTACGATTCATTAAATGCGTCTAAGTATCTAATGAAAATAAACTTTACTAATTCTTAACTGTTATAGTTATTCAATTTTATTACTTTTATATATAGATATATAAATAAAGAGTATGTAATTTTAATTTAATATATCATTAAAAGCACAAGAATATTTATTAAATCAAAAAGATTATTTCACTAATGGAATGCAAGACAATAGAGAAGAATTAAAAGACGCTTTAATTTAATATTAATAAATTAATTTTATTAATAAATTTAATATTAATTAATTATTGATTATTAATTACGTATATAAGAAGTGGTACTTTAAATTAAATTTTTGCTTAAATAATCATTATTGCTTAAGAAATCATTATCATTATTTTTTTGTGTAATAATAATCTTGAGCTGTAGATTAAAAAATTATTGAATTTCGTATCTGGATAAATGAAAAATAATAATAACACAATCCAAAATGAAAATTATGCAATCAGTAAATACTATTAAGATATTTATTTTAATTTATTCGGATTTACATTTATTACAATATAAATTAGATTTAAATATTTTGTAAATGTTAGTATTAAACGTAGCTATAGTTTATTTGTAAATCCTTTTGTAAAAGATAATACAACTTTTCATAATTTATAATTAAAACTTCTATTAAAATAATCTATAATGAGATAACATAAAGAAAACAAAAACTGCGATATTTAAAAGATCACAGAATTGAATTTATTACGTGAATTTTAAATATCTACATCAATAAAGAATAATGTAACGTTAACATTTGTGATTATTACATTATTATGGATATATAACGTTGCTACATATTTATAAAATTTGCTTAATTAACTATTGACATTTAAATGGGACTACATGCAGTTAAGAAATAAAAATTTTTATTTACATTTTTATTTCTGTATATTTTGTTAACAATAACAAATTAGCGGACAAGGGAATTGACGTTTTTAGCAACATCGTGAAATCGAAACCACAATCGATATTAATCTTATTATACGAAATATATGAGATAGACATAAACTATATTATACTGCAAAAATTTCACCGTATCTGTAAATAAGTTTACTCGATTATAATTTAGATGGAATCTCTATATTTTGTTGAGATTTAAAAGTGCATTAATGTAGTAGAATTTATTTGTGGAAAATATGATAATTTCGATTTATTAAACAACTTAATAATAATAATAATACACTGTTCTATTTACCGTTATGAAATTCATATAAAATTGGACTTTTAGTAAGACTTTTAAATGAGATAATAAAGCTATAAACTATGAAATGAATAATACAATTTATTAGAAGCAAATAATTAAGAAGTTAACAATTATTATTGAAAAAGTTTTATTAATTAAAAGCATATTTGTCACATGGCTATAAAAAGTATAATAACAAATATTTAGTTTTAAAATAAATAATAATGTGAATTTTATTATGAATTGAAATTAATCACTTTATAATACAAATTAGAATTAATAAAAAAAAAAAAAAAAAAAAAAAAAAAAAAAAAAAAAAAAAGAATAAAAATACAGGTTATAAAAAAGCCCATTACAAATAATGAACTGTAATTACTTAAAAATCCATTAAAGTTTATGTTACGTGGAGAATACTATAGATAAAAAATTAAATCTAAACACTTTCATTTGGTTAAAGAAATTTTCGTTTTTCATTTAACTGCTTTAAAATATTAAAGTTAATGCGATCGTGAAAATGAAAACATTTTGTTAGGGTCGTGACTTAGTTTAGATTAAATATACATACTTTGTTTATTATTGTAAAAGAGAAAATATGTAGAAAGGAAGAGGAGTAAAAAGAAACTTTTTCGTCCATCTATCTTAATCTTATGCGAGATAAAAATATGTGCTGCTAGACGAAAATTACGAGGAGAAAAGCACCGCCCAAGGACACCGAGAGGGAAAAAAACTGGCATCTTGCAGAATTGTGTATGAAGCTTACGTACATCTACATTCGCTAAATTCCAAAATGCGTAATTTCTTAAATTGAATATTATTCTAACTGGCAAATGCTCACTAATGCAATTAGAAATAATAATATTGAAGCCAATATATTCAATTAATGTTGACCGGTCAATTACTATTTATAATGTATCATAAATATTAATAATACAATTTTAATAATATAATTAGAATTAAGTAATGCACATGCTATTATCTTTAATATTTTCGAATATCATCTGAAAAAATCGATTTTTCAGCATACAATGCCATTTAAAAATATAATAAACAGAAGATAATAAAAATTCTGATAGTACATAAATATCATTATAAAAATAAAAATAATTGTAAACTTACAGTGTAATAATCATTACAGGTAAAATGAAAATACGAGGCTATATTAAAATTATAGAGAATTATAATAACTAAAAAGTACGTAGAATTATTTGCAAAAGTAATAAAATGCTGTTTAAAATGTAAAAAGTACACGATTCGGTATTGAAAACCACAACTGTAAAAGCTAAACAAGGATTTTCACTTTTGAGGTATCTGAGAAATATACAAGGTAAATAAAATATGTTAGCTCAATTAGTATCTCATATAATAGCTTCTTTATCCTCTCTTCTCTATTAAAAGTTTGAATTGTAATTTTGTGAAATTTTGAGTTTTGCGGTGCCGAATGGATAAAACTTCCGAGATCAAATGCATCAAATTTGATTTGAATAGGTAATAAATTCATTATTGCAATTGCGCCTCTACTTCTAGAATCAACTTTATATATATATATATATATATATATATATATATATATATATATATACATATAGTTGTATTATGTACTTGTGTATATAGTTGCCTTAGCGTAAGGTGAATGAAGATGCCGAGTATAATTAGATTGCTAATCAAAAGTAGATTGACAATCACGAGCGAATTGATTAAGCGATAAACGAAAGTAGAGTGTCTCTTAGGGGGAACGACAGTGTATCACGATTGGATAAGGAATATGAAAATAAAAGAAACGCAAGAATCGAAGGACCAGAAGCTAACTTATTTCTAATCAATCAGAATCGAAAGAGAAGTGAACGAGTACTGATGCGAATTTAACTGAAGCTATTGTGTTTCTTGAGCATATGACTGGCAAGTAATAAATGGGCCTAATATAATCAATTCTATTGATAATTCATTATCCCAAAACTGCGTCTTTTTGCTCGAAATGTCTTCGATTGCTATATTATTAGGCACAGTTATATATTTAGATATGATAAAGAAAATATTAATAGGGCAAACGAAACGATATAGAAAAGGGTAACTTGAATAAATAAAATAAAATCTCATTTATATATATTTATGAGTTAACATAAACGATAAAATGTAAACGATAAAATGTAAATATTATTGTATAAAGATTTTTTATAGTAATGATACGTTAAAATTATTAAATACAAAGGAAATTATAATATTTAAAATAATTCAGTGTTATATAGACATTTTAAATCCGAAAATATAATTATATTATAAAAAATATTATGGTACAAACACCCTCTCTCTCTCTCTCTCTCTCTCTCTCTCTCTCTCTCTCACTCACTCACTCTCTCTCTCTCTCTCACTCTCTCTCTCTCTCTCTCACACACCCTTTTTTGCGCTGTACATGATGATAATAGAAATTGTATAAAATTTTTATTAAAACAATTATTCAAAAGAAAAATTAATTATTACCAATAACTACATGCTCTAAAGAAATCTATAAGATAAATGCATTTCAATTTATAAAAATTTATACATTTATATATGCATTTATACTACGTGGAAATCTTATTTTTTCTTTCTTTTTTTTTTAACAAACTAAATTAATTTTATCAATAAATTTTAAAAATTTTCAAATTAAAAGTTTTAATTAATATTGTTATTTTGTTACAATATTAAATATGTCACTCACAATATCAATATTTAAAATTTATTTAAATTTTATTTTGCTTACGATTCGCATTATTTTATTTTAAATATATTTTACCAAATTAAGCGGTTTACGTGAATAAATTATTTGACATTCGTTTTATATTAATTTATAAAAACCTCTTGTGAAATTTCTTGATTTATGAATTATAGCAAAAGTAAATTAATTATAAATATTGCATTCGTCATAAGTTAGAAATAGAAAATTTAAAAGTTATAATTTATCAAGGTGTACGCAAAAATTCTTTGAATAAATAGATTTTTCAATAATAAGAATTTGACAATTCTCTTCGACTTAATTATGATTACGCAATACAATTGTTAAAAACTTTCGAGCTTCTATGCGAAGCTCAACGATCATGTGAACATAAATAAAAAATTTTAATCTAAATGTAATTTTACTTGTATTGACTTTGTAAATATTGCCAATTAAGTGATTAAATAATTTTAATTAAAATCTCGTTAAATTTTAAGTGAAGATTAAGAGCAAATATATATCAAATACCAAATTTGAATTGCCATCAGGAATATAAGCAAATTTAAAGACAATTAAAAATGTATTCATTAAAGAATCGTATCGTTAATTAAAATGAAATTCTATTATCAATGCGAAAATATTGGCAATGTATCGTCAAAAACATCTGGATATTTGATTAAATTGTAAAGAAATATAATTTTTAAATCTGTTTAAATTTTTAAATGCTATATAAAAATTATTAATTAAATATCAATTGCAGAAATTTGATTACACATTTTTAATAAAATTCCACGAGCACTTTTAATTAACTTTTCACATATGTCTTAACATAAATTATAAGTATTGCCAGAGTTTCGATTGAGCTACTCCTAATTTACACTGTATAAAAATGTACGGAAGCACCCATATGATAAAGCATAATCCCATCTGCATCAATGACGCAATTATAAATCTATCCGAACGAATGAACAGGCCGTTATAAGATCAAGAAAGAACAGAATCTAAGCACCGTAGTAGCCTTTTCAACAATGACGCTACATTATCGATCGATTAGAATTACAAGAGATAGAAAGAGTGGATAAGAAAGAGAGAGAGAGAGAGAGAGAGAGAGAATAAAATGATGGCTAGATCCTCTTTTTATCTATAATATAGATCGTCTGACTTTAATCAGACTTTTATTCGATTTGCCTGCATATTACAGTCTAAAAAATAGGTAAATTAAATAAGCTACACATTGTATCGACATCTTGGACAGTCATAGGATAAATATATAAAATTAATATAATTTACAAATATAAAAAATTCAATTTTTAATTTTGTATTTTGATATTAAAAGTATGAATGACCATTTCGAGTACGAAAAATAAACAGACGAGTCGTGTATCATTAGAATTGTAAGAATTTTTGAATGCTCACAATGAATATAAAATGAATAATTCATTTATGGTAAGAATAAAAAAAAACTTTTTTGCATAATCTTTTGTGTTTTAATTATGCAAATTAAATACGTGATTAGATGTAAGATTTGAATATAAATTGATAATGAACTCAATAATTTTGTAAGAAAAAGTCAGGCATTTCGATGAAAAATTCTCCAAGCTTTAATTAATTTTTATTCACAATTAAGATATTCCTATCGTATTATTATAATTTACTGAATTTATAAAGTAAACGTATCTAATTGTCATAGTCATTTATATTCTTAACTGGTGGTTAAATCATAATTTTTTCTATTATTAGTCTATATGTATTTACATGGATGCACATGGAAATATATGTATATATAGACTATAAAATAGTAAGAATAAACATAGTACAAAATTATAAAGATTTTCAAGTAACTTTTCTTGAAGAAAAATCGACGAAAAAACGAAAACAATAATATTCTCTATTTATATTAGTTATTCGACAAACAAACGATATGTAAGTTCAAAATTTAATTATCGTTATAACACTTATGTTCATCGTAGAAGCAATCAACTATTCATTCTATTTCTAATAATTTTGATCAAATAAATAATGCAATTATCAATAATATATATATATATATATATATATATGTGTATATAGGATTATTATTCACTAAATAATATATTTTTCAATTATCTGTTTTATTGACTTTAATGAAAATTAGTTGTATATATAAAGTGAGATTATAAGTTTTTTTAATAATATATTCATGTAAAAATATTTTATTATAAATCTCAATTATTACTTATCAACTTACGGTAAATATTTTATACATTTGTTTGAAACTTGACACTTTTAATATGAAGGAATACATTTATATAGCAACTATATTATTATTAACATTGTATTTTGTTCCAATTACTTATTATTAATTTAATGTTGAGTAACTTCGCTTAGAGCTAAGATTAGCATAAAAGATATATTTAACACATTTGTATGTATATGTATATATATATATATATATATATATATATATATATAAATGTTGGTGTATATATAATCATTATTAAAATTCTTCTTTTACAGTTAATAAATACAATAATACTAAATAATCTGTATAATAAACTTATTTATATATAAAGTGTAGAGAATGGTTATTACTGCTAAATCTACTGTCAAAAAGGTCCTCATTTGTTATAATTTAATGCAATTTACTTGTGATGAAAGAGAACTTCACTTGACTATATAAAAGCTTTAATAAAGTGAGATACGAAAATCAAATAATTAAACGAAATAGTCTTAGCAGTATAATTAATCATCTTTGTTGGTTTTATTAGTATATTACGAATGAAACTTATTTTATACAGTAAAAAGCCTATTTATTCACAGAATTTAATATGTGGATTGATATTTTAATATCAGACCTATTTTATTCTTAATTTTTAACATACTATTTGCATTTATCAAATACAAATAATAGAATATCTCGTTATATAAAATTAAAAATTTCATCTAGTATTTGACTGTAATTTAGAATGTTATTGTTGTGCATAAAGGTTGTATTAATTTTATAATATGAGTATTATTATGCTGAAGAGTGTGTTATGAACCGTTTAATCGGAGAATGTATTAAGCAAAGCAAACAATACTCATTAATGGACAATATATCTGCATAGTAATATATGATAATACATATTGAACAGATTTTAATTGATTCGCTATTTATTTGAGTATTTATTATACTTTTAATAATCAAAAATTTAATTAAGATTAATATAAATCTTGTTATTAAAGTTAATTTTATTCTTTTTCATTGTATTTATTGTAATTTATTGTAATCGTAGCAAAATATTGATATAATGAAATTTATCAACATAAAAAATTAATGTACACTTTTAATGCATGACTATTGAATTTATAAATTTTAAACATCAATATTTATTCAATTAAGCGAAATATTACTATTTATTGTTACTACATTTATCAGCAAACATATCATACATACATATATACATATATATGTCTGATCTAACTTGAAATTAATTTTTCTTTTACGTTATTACTAATAATTTTTATATTTAATTTCATTTAATTTTATTCTATATTAAAAACTATTATAAATATTTTAATAATATACAAAATTTATTTATTTTCAGTTCATTTTTTATTTAGTAACAGTATATAGCTATTCGCTGTTTACGAATGGAAATTAATATAAAATATTTAAAGTCCAATTGAACTTATTTTATAACTGTTAATACATTTGAATCTTAGCTTTTTCGTTTTTTCGACATAAAACTGCATGCAGTGATTGGGTTTCGAAGTATTTCCTATTCTAACTAGATTAATCTACATATTAATAAGTTTTATTTAAATCAAATAAATGCTTTCTTAATGTTTGTTAAAATAAATTTTTCGAACCCGATGAGAATGTTTCTAGATAACATATATTCAAAATACGATATTCCTGACGTATTCTGATTTCGTTAATGGATAGCTTGTCGTACGAGCCTAATATCCCTTTAAGCCTACATAAAGCCTATAGTTGTTCCTTGCATTATTAAACTTAATATCATCCATACCTATGAATCATCACACTTGGACAATAAGATGCTGCGAGAGCAGAGATGTTAGTTAATGCAGGTCGAACTTGACGTGGAAAGTCTGTATTACAATTACGTGCGGCTCGTTGCATCTAGCCAAATGTGCGTGAATTACTCGAAGTTTGCTGTCGAGGTTCGTTGGTATATAGAGTGACAGAGGCAGAAGCTGCAAAATATATAATATTTAATATAATAATAATTAAACTCATAATCAGATCTGACAAGTAATTAATTTCTATATATATATATATATATATATATATATGTATATATATATATATATATCTTAATTTTTTAATTGCTTAAATCAATTAAAAGTCAAACTCAAAGTCAAAGCTATTGTAATTTGCAAAATAATTATATTGGATTACATCCAATATTTGTCCAATCATTATTTTTGTATCTTCAGTATAGAGAATTATAGGTAATTTCAGTTTTAATATCCATTGAAATCCATAGCACGTTTCATAGAATCTTGGAATTTGGATTCCTTATGTAATTTAGGTATATAAACTCACAAATCCATCCGCATCTTAATATATTATTTAATTACAATATTTAATGAATATACGGATTTTAATTTAATGACATCATAGTATAATATAATAAACTTACATGTCTTTTATTTCAAGTTCTATTATAACTATTAGAAGAAAAAAAAAACATATGCGATAATAATTAATAATAATTTTTTTAATATATACGGTTTTACTACTAAAAATAATGCTCGATGATAATGAAATTAATTTAATTATATACTTTTGAGTTTTGAAGAAACAAAGTATCTATATGTGTCTGTAAAATTAATTCAAACGATATTATGAAATTTGTTAAATATTTAATTTAGCATCTCAGATTATGTAATTCCAATCTTGAATTTAAGAATTACCATCTCAATACTCTCCAATAAAATGTTCATAATAATAATAAATAGTTTTTCGCAACTTTTTAAATTCAAAATATCGATTAAAATCTTTTCGATAAATTACTAATTATTATTTTATTTATTAACTATATATTATAATCTATTGTCTTATTATCTTAATATATTTAGTTGAAAATCCAGCTTATAAGTACAGATTTGATAAAATAAACATACCCACTATAAATTTCATCACCAACCCTCGACATTTCGATCATGAATTTACAACCTATTAGATCAGAAAATATTGACGATCATTGTTAATATTCTTAGCTAGAAAATTAACATTTTCCTTTCTATAAATCGTTAGAAGCTATAATATTTCGACATATTGTTACACAAAGTAACTGCTGGATAAATTTATTTAACAGATTATGATAGAATGCATAAAATTAAATCTTTATGCCTGCTATATTCACGAGAAAAAAGCGACTTGCGCAATCTAGTGTACCTTCGTCTTTCTACTTTGAATAAATTTCATAACATTATTTTTCTTCAATCTTTAGTTGGGCTGGGCTTAACCAAATTCAACTACATTACATATAATCATGAGTTAGCCAATATGGGTCTATTTAATATTTATTATTCAATATAATAGAAACATAATAAATGCAATTAATTAAATAAATATATAAAATATATCGTTTGAAATAGACGTAGATAGGGTGAGACACTAGGAGTCGCGTGCCACGAGTAGATAAGAGGAGCCGCGAGTATCACGAATATACACACGCGATACAACTGAAAATTCACTTTCTATCTCATTTTGCAGTTACAGGAATAAATATCTATTTTATTCTTAACTCGGCGATTGATTTACTCTTCAATCTTCACGAATGATTCATACGAGCAAATATCAATATTTTCATCTTCGTTCATAATTTTCATGTAATACACGCTTTCATTAGTAAGTCATTTTAATGGAATCAAATATTGCAGTCCATAGAAATCTTTACAGGATACATAAAAATTGTAAAAGTTTGATTTATGCATGTAATGTATGTGTGTGTGTGTGCGTGTGTGTGTGCGCGCGCGCGCGCGCGCGTGTTTGAGTGTTTGTGTGTTTGTGTTTAGTCTATTTTTAACCATATAAAATTTTATAAATATAATTATGGAGATTTAAGTTCCTGATACAACTTCACATGATGGTGCATATACATAACAAATGTACAGAACGACAACGAGAAAATAAAAAAAAAAAATACTAAAATCGAAAAGCAAAAATTTTGAATTCGATCAACAAACTATCGATATTCGGATTAATAATTTTCAAAATATCAAAGATAAATATTGTTCGTTACAATTCTAATGTAAAATATATGTTTTCATAAAAAAAATAAAGTAAAAAGTAATTTATTTTAAATGAACTTATAATAATATGTAAACAGCAAATAGAAAAATTATATTTTTTTCACATTGGATTTTAGAAGTAATTTGGTAAATTCATAAATTTTAAGGGCCATAATATAAAAAAGATTGAGCATTAAATTAATTATATGCTAAACGTTGAAATAAAATAGAGTCCTACTAGAGTCAAATAAAGAATTATAATGGCATTAATAATGATAATGTAGGAAAAATCAAAATTTTCTTTATGGTATATGCAAATAAAATATATATATTATTGTTTCATGATATTATATATTGTAAATAATTTTCATTGTTGTGCATTTAGTATACGAAATTTATAAACTAATATACACATTTTAACGCTTACAACTGCAAAATCCATTCTCTACGTCTATTTAATATTTAACATTTGCAAATAATATATTGACACTTTGATTTTATCTTTTATCAAAAGCGAATGGTAATTTTGCAAAGTAGATAATTTTCATTTCAATATTGGTATTATAAACATTAAAAGGATTGAAATTTAAAACAATTATATATATTTACGCACACTATGTTCATATTAATTAAGAATTCGCACATAGAAACTTTCGAAGCCAGGTAAAATAGAATATTTTGATTTGCAGTGATCCTTCATCCGCCATAATATTTCATTTACGGTTAAAGTTATATTGTATCGAACAATTATATATACATAAATTTTAAATTGGACTACATAACATTAGCTGCTTAAGTTACAAACTATGCTAATATTTATTAATATGCGTTACTCGTTTTCATAATACATTTATACTCTAGATTCGTCAATAAAATTTTGTTGAAACGGACTGAATGTGAACCGCTTTGGATGAGCATCGATTTTCGTATGGACACGTTTAATCATAGAAACGTAAGGACTTGTGCGAATATTAAGATCTTATTGGCATTTTAAGATAAATGATGAATCATCAAATTCAGAGATATCATAGGTGATTGAGAAGAAAAAAAAAGAAATTATGAAGCGTAGAGAAAGTGGAAGGTAATGGAACGGGAAAGTTGAGAGTGGGAGTGGGAGTGGGATTGATTGTCGGGTGGGGAGATGGGGTGGACCTGGAGGATGGGGGACAACAGAGGAAAAGTCGGAGAATAAAAGAAGGTAGTAGAAGGATCCTAACACGGGTCATGGCGCATGTTAAGCCTCAAGAGGGTGCGGTAATACTGATAGCCAGGAACCATACAAAAACATACACATGGACAGCTAAACACTGACAGTAGTTGCTGCTATCTCTTGTTTCAACGTGTCGCAATCGTATTGGTTTTCTCGTCTTCCCCATCCGCGCTTTTTCCGCTCTTTCTTTGTTAAAAAAAAAAAAAAAAAAAAAAAAAAAAAAAAGTGTCGCTGCAATTTTATTATTATATTCTCCTGGTATATTTAGCGATTATAAGAAATAAGTTCACGTATAAATGCTACTTTTAATGTATTTATCTATAAACACTCCGATGCATAAACTGATTTAGTAGAGTGCTTTTGTGATATTCTCGACCATTTAAATTAGAATAATACTTTGATGCATTATTTCATGCGTAATTTAAGGGAAACGTACCGTACAGAACATTAACAGACTTGTAAAAAAACTTAACATTGAGCTTATATTTGAATTTTTCTTTATGCTTAATAAATCATTATATCGCTAGTAATAACAAATTAATGAATAAAAAATTTCAATAATCATATTTGGAATAATGCCTAGACATTTAAAAAATTAATGTTTTATTTCCAGATAATGAACCAATGCGATAAGATAAATTTATAAATATTATTGTACTATAGATTTTGATAAAATCTTCAGTTTAAAAAAAAAAAGCAAAAAGAGAGCCTTCAAATAGAGTAGATAATCTTTCAATTTCATTAAATAGCTTTAAGTGAAATGTTTTTATTTTACCGACGACTATTAATGTTAACTCTCTATTTATCGTCCGTGTATATATATATATATATATATATATATATATATATATATATATATATATATATACACACGCAAACCTATATCTCTCTATCTTTTTCGCGCGCACACACACCTACACACATATATATTGCAAGTTCTTTAAGAAATTAACATAGCAATCCAATATTTTAGTATAACTTACGTTATATACTATCGGCTGCTCGATATTTGTAAACTAATTAAGAGACATTGGAATTTGAGACAATTATAATAATATTATCTTTCAAAATAGTGCATAATTTAATGTTATAATCTTTTCAGACAAATTTACAGCTATGTGGTATAATTACCTAAAGCTTCGATTCCATTCCACCATAAGAAACTGCTAATATTCAAAATGTAAGAGAATGTAGGATATGATTTTTGAAATAATAGATTGTACGTATCAATTATCTATTCTGTAAGGTAATCGAAAAAATACTATAATATCATTGTTGATAAGCGATGTGCTGGAAGCTAAGAGTTGAAGCGATGCTATGCCAGTGGCACATTTCGAGTGAGATGAAATATCGGGCGATACCTATACATTCAATGAGAACGACAACCGCTCTATTTAATGACTGCTCTTAACATTTAAGCCACAGTGCTTTATCAAGGTCATAATCAAGTCTGAGTTCCAGCGGCAAATATGTTAAATGCACCATTTCGACCAGCGTCACGCATTTAAATTTTTATCTCTTTGTTTATTATCCAAACATTAGACATTGAAAATATGCTTTATCGGACAATCAAGGAAATTAAATCTACCAAAAACTCAATATTATCATAATGATATGGAATAGCTTTATTTATTATTTATTGCCGCTAATACTATCATTTATAAATAAATTAAAATACTAATTATTACTTCTGCTTTAAATTCACCATTTCAATGTTACTTTAACAGACCATTTTAAGATCTTTCAATCTATCTCTCCTTGACAGCCCTATCTTTATATATTTAACTTTCTGTCTCTTTTTGATTGTGCCTTTACTCCGACATTTTAATCAACTTTTACCCTCCTCTTTTCCGTACCTCTCCCATCTTCTTTATTTCTTTCTAAATTTTATTAACTGTTTCTATTGAAAATTAATTGCAATCATTAAATCTCTGCTCGTCTATACTTTTTACTCTTAACTTGTTTTAAGTACTTTTATGATATCACACTCCCTTTTATATATATATAATTTCAGACATTTAATTTGATCGATTCAATGGTACTTTCGGACAAACGGCTACAATAATATACTTTTCAATAAATGTTATCGAATTAGTTATTCCTTTCATATGAAAAAAATAATAATACAATGTGCTTGACTTTGTAAAATGATTGACAGTTGACATTTTCCTTTTGACATTCAGCAATAAGAAATTACTTTAAACACTAAAAATTGTTATACTTTTAGGTAAGATAAAGCTGTGGATTGAGTTTCCCTTTAATTGCACAATGTCTTATTATTCGTTGTGCAATCACGGATTCTTAGCGCGAGATTCGTACTTTTATAAAACGTCGTTTCGAGGTATTTGCTTTAACGGCACAGAATAATCATTACAGAATAATGAAGCTTAATGATTTAAAAATAAAAGAAAGTCGAGAGAAAGGAAAGAATGTAAAAGTCCAAGTTGCGCTCAGCGTCGTCGGGACTGGTTATATCTATTAAAGAAAATCAGCGAAGTCACGGTTTACGTTGAACATCGCAATCCACTATTGTCACGATGATAAAAAGTATCATCATAAATTGAAACTAACATCGGTACGCCACATGCTTTTCTTAGTGCTGTTTATCGATGGTGGAAATAATGGTGATAAATAGTTCAGAGGGCAGCACATTCGTGTCGCTAATTTATACTCGGTTTATACGTAAAGTTATGCATACTTTCTGTGGTCAATGGTAATTTGTTTTTTAATTATATTCAATACTATAAATTTGGAATTTCAAATTCTCATAAACGTCATTTACTGCTTTGATTTACATATTATTGTAATGCTTTACTTAATTTTATGTCAAAATTAATTCGTAACTATATGTTCATAATTTTCATTAAACATTGTATTACTAGTTTAACACTTTTGCGTACACGATATAAATAAATAATTTCTCTTAATGAGCTCAATAATATATATATATATATATATATATATATATATATATATATATATATATATATACACGTGTACGCGTGTGTGTTTTTGGGCGCGTATACAGTTTATAAACAGAATTCTATTGTCATCGTGTATTCTGTTGATTTATGCTTCCATTTACGTGACTATTTTTTGTATATTGTGAATAAATTGTGAATAATTATATGATAAATTAAAATAATAGACATTAGAAAAAATGGAGACGTAATATATAGTCAGAGAGAAAGTGAAGAAGAGAAAGGGAAGCAGTAAGATAATCAGGGGCAGAGTGGGAAAGAAGACATACTCAAAAAATTATTTCTTGGTCATTGAATTTAATAGCACCAATATTTTTAGAATGGCTATGCTAATTTAAAATATTAAGTAATTTAATTAATGGATCAATTGATACAGTCTATCAATCAAGATCATAAATAATTATATTTAATACGGATTCTATTAAAAAAATTCATTTAAGTACTCTAAAATTATTTCTCAAAATTATTATGTATAAAGTATTTAAAGAATATTAAGTAAAAGTATTTAAGTATTAAAAGTTCAATTTTAGTATTTCTAGTTGAGGAAAATAATTCCGTTGTATTCTATTGAATATTAGCACGAAAAAGAGGTACTAAAAGCGTATTGAAAATAATTTTATTTGACACTTCTATTGAACAATATTACATACAATGTAGAAAATGAATATTGATTAAGTCTAACAAATTGAAATTTATTCATATTTATTTACATTAGAATAATTTTTTTCATTATACTTTAAAGTTTAATAATACTACCCACTTATTTTATCTTATTTTCATTATTTATTCATAAGAATTTCCTAATTTATTAACTCTAATTACTTTAACATATATGTTTGAAAATTATTACATATATTGTTTCATAATAAAAAATTTCTTTTTCATTTGGAATAAAATTATTTCGAATTCTAGCTCATTTGGCAATGAAAAATCTTCGGTCGTATAAAAGTTATGTATGTGTATTTGTATTTATATTTCAATATTCGTGTGAACAATATATCAACTATGCTCTATAGAATGCTAGAGGTACAAATATTTAAAAATCGAAATAATAATGAATAATAACAATATATGAAATTTTCCAAACGATTGAGCATAAAGATATGAAAATTTCAGGCAGAGTTATTTGATTATTGTAATGAAGTATAGAATTTAAAAATAGAATACAAATAGTTTTTTTTTTGTTTTTGTTTTTGTTTTTAATAAATATTACCACTGCAAAAAGTTATTCGTTTCAGGATATTATATATACCGGATATGTAAGCAAACGTCACAATAAATCGTTTTATTAGTATTTTAAGTTATTTTTTAGTTTACTCTTATAATCAATTACTATTGTTATTCTCTATTTATTTACAGCTTCAAATTAGAAAAATAATTATTTTTGCATGTCATGTATTCGTAGTAGATGTTGACCTACAATTACTCCCTAATGGTTTTTTTTTTCCAGGCGCGATCTAGTGGAAAAAGGATTGATTAATCTAAGGAATTCTACATTGCGAGACTGACCATTGGAAAATTCCAGAGGATTTAAATATTCATGCTAGAGCGCAGTAATCGCAAATATATTCATATACAAAATACAAAATACTTTCATAAGTACTTAAAGTGCAATTAAAATTTTATAATTAGTAATAAGTAGCAAAAGTATTTAATAAGAATGATTAAAATTTTGAACGTTATAATTAGGATATTGGAATGCACTTTAATTCTTTGAAATTCTGAAAACTATCTTAAATGAAACTTCGTTAAAAACCAGTAAAACAAAAATTTAAAAAATTTAAAGACGTATAATGAATTTGTAACAGAAATTTTATGAGAAAATTCCATTCGTCTTAATGCTAAGAGAAGCTATAAAATCAGAAAACAACAATTTTTTAAATGCTAATATTTAAATAAAATATATAAGTATTTTAATGTTAATATTTATAGAGTAAAATTTTTATCAAACTTGCGCTTTTTATTTTAAATGCGAAAAGAAGAATTCCCTTATTATTAATTATGGCAAATATTCTTAATAATGATAACAAGTTTTAAAAATTGTGAAATAATATCTTAAAATAGTGACAAAGAAATTATTATACCTACTTGCCAAGTTTTATTGCAAATTAAATTCTCTTAGTATAAAATATATTTCATTATCTTATTATTATTATTATTATTTATTTCATTAAATAACTTTCATTATTATGTTTTGAAAATAAAATGATCTTTCACGTAAATATGAACTTATTATATACTCATTACGTGCAATATTCATCAAAATGTACACAATTGATGTTATTGATCAAATATATATATCGCCATAAATTTTTTTAATTAAATTATATAATTCTTAATAAACACTATGGTTATATAAATCGTCGTATATCTATTGACAACTAAGCTTTTGACTTGTGCTTTCGCACTAAATGGCCATAGCCTTTCACTTGAAGAGAGCTTAATGTCGTTGCTAATTTGATTTTATTGAATTGCGTACTACCCAGGATTAATACAAAATTATTTTACGATTTTGTTTAGTATAGGAAAGTAAATAACCGATAGGTTTAACAATTTTGAATACGCAAGTTTACAAACGGACTTGTTAAGCCATTCCTAATAATTAAATTTGCAATCTTCAACGCAATTTTGTTTCAAACTATATAATCACTAAATATCATTAGGTAGTTTCACATTTATAACTAAATAAAAGATTTGTATTTAAAATTTTTCTTTCGGCAGTTCACAATTTTCGTCTAGCATTCGGTCGCTTGAGGGTCAAATATTAGTTCTATTTCCCGAATTTCAAGCAACTCAAATTGGATTTGACATATTCAATCGAATCAATCTAAGCTTTCCCCTATATTAGCAACATAATTTCTGCTCATTCCCTCACTAGGAGGACTATCGAAATGTTATTTCTATGATTATTTAGTCAACTTTTTTCAAGTCACTATTTATATTAAATTTACTTTGGATATAAATATTAAAATTCATTATTATTTTGTATGTTAAAATAAAAATTATAATTTAATTAATATTTTTTACATTAAAACTTCATTATTTATATATTTATTTTTTATGTTTATTCTATATTGCATATAAGCCTATTATATATACTAATATTACTTTAATAAAAAAAATAAGTTGAACAAGGTGAGTATATATGCTTAAGAAAATTGAGTGAAAAAAAAAGAAAAATAATAAATGAAAAAAAAAGAAGAAATATATGATAGAAGAAAGATAGTAATATTTAAATTGTAAATAATTGGTATATAAATCTTTCACTAAAATTTTATTATTCAGTTTCATAATATATTTAAGCCCATTGAGCACAATGAATCACAGATCAATATAATACCTGTAAAGTAAATATGAAAAAAATCATAATATAAAATATCAATTACAAAAAATTGTTTTAAAAATGTTTAAATGTAAATAATAGTACAACAGCCGTGAATAAATTGATATTAAAGAACTTTTCTACGCATATTAATGTGAAGATTGTCATTATTTTTTTTGGCTGACCATTGTTGCAACATTCTACAACGTAATGATAATCGTCTGATGAGTCGATGAGTTAAAAAACTTACCAATGCTCATAGCTTCTAACGTGTATTTTCTAATTTTAATATTATTAACTGAACCGTGTTGTATATTTATTGTAATACTCTTATAATTCGATGGATAACCATTAGGTGAATTCTTTGCATTGATCCTGCTGTTGATTGCCTAATACCTTCATTCGTATATATTTCCACGCCCTTTCACTATCAAGAATGTAAAGCCTATTAATCCAATACCAAGATAAAAAGTTGCATTTAAACCATTTTTCTTATCTACTTTCTTCCTTCATTCGCCCCTATGCTTTTAGATTTAAGTAGGGGATACATTCTTAGAATGTTCGTCTTGTAAAGCTCTTTATATGCTCCCCAGAAAACATGTGCAACCTCCCCACCAAAAAAATATCATATCTAATTGGTATGGTCTACCGAAGATGCGTCTTTCTTAGATGCGCCACCATTTATTTCTTTATCTTCTGTATCACTCCAACCCCTAGTAAAAGTCATTTAACGGGAACAAAGGTGATTAACATTTATTATTTAGGTCAATGTATCTTGTTTATCTTATTTCTAATATGTTAATTATTTAGATATCAAAATTGCAATTTCTTATGAATTTTTCTTATACATTTTATTAATGCACTTAAATAAAATAGTTATATAACTTTATATTGTTATAATCGTCTTATCGCTATACATATATATATATATATATATATGTATAAGACGGTATAAGAGTATTATTTTAATTTTATTAAAATTATTTATTTAAAAAATTATAAATTCAAATGCCTATAATGAATTTTAAAGTTGATGAAATATATTTGGATTTAATATTAATTAGGACAAACATATACGCCATTTAATTAAAGTATTTAAAATCCACTCGCATAGTGTACCGTTAGAAGAATAATTTACAAACACTTTATTTAATCAACTGGAATATATTTATATATATATATATATATATATATACACATATATATTACGAAAATTGTTTCAAAATATTTTAAATTATTTTAAATTTTATAAATCAAACAATTATTGATTTTAAATATTTTTAATTAAGTATCATTAACATTAACGCAAATTAAGAAAGATAAATATAATACAACTACATAGATAACATTTATATTTTATTTTATGAAGATTTATTTAATGTAATTTACGAATGAAGATATCATTAATTCTTGAAATTATATTTGATTTTGAGGTTAAAATTTGTATGAAAAATTAACATAATTTTTAAAATTAATAATTATTTCATATTATTCTGTAATATATTTGTATGGATATTTTACATTAAACTCATTTTGTATATAATACTTACGAGAAATTATAAATTAATAATATTAAAATTATTTTTTATAAGTGCACTCTAGAAAATTATATATATAAGTATGGTAATAAAAAATTCTGTAATTATGTAGTTGAAGAATCATCATTTCCACAAAATAAAATCAAAATAATAGTTGGCGGATATCTGGAATTTAGTTACATCATTATATGCTACTTCTTTTAAGAATAAGAAATATAATATAATAATAATTAAGAAAAAATTGAAAAATAAAATACTATGTTTGTTTTAATAAACACAACGAATGATTAAATATATCAATTTGAATTTGAGCTTGAAATTTTTAGAAATTTGAATTTATATGAAATAATCTATCTACTATTCTATGATAATAATATATCTGTTAAAAGCAGTTCGCTAAAAAGAGTTATATGCCTATTGAAATAATATTATTAATAGGTCATAGTATGGTATTATCGTTTAGGTTTTTTAAAAAAAAGTATAATTCTATAATTGGTCTTTTTTTCTATATGTACTTGTTAGCAAAACTTAAAGGTATCATAAAAAAAATTAAAATCGCTATAATATTAGTTAAATGCTACATTAAATAAATAAAAAATTTTGGTGACATATCTTGGATATATTTTTATCTATGAAAATTTTATGCAAAAAAAAGAATGGTCTATAAAAAAAATCATCTGTCTGTGAAAATTATTATGAAGCCTCTTAAAATGCGTATATGAATTTCCAATAGCCGTGTAACGTTACGCATAGCTGAGCTTGGAAAGAAAAATAGAAAAATTAATTTATCTTTACATTTTGAAATTATAAAAAACGTTTCAATTACTTATGTAAAAAAAAAATATATATATATATATATTTCATTATAAAAAATTATATTTCATACATTATTTAGATATATACATCATCTAAAATACTATTCTATTGTAAATATAAATACTAGAATTATTGATAAAATTCAAATAAATACATTAATTTATTACTATACATATGAATAAGTTGTGTAAAATAACTTTTGCAAAACTACTTATGGAAATTAAATTCTAAATATGTGTATGCCTGTGTCTGTGTGTTACTAATGCCTATTTTATATGTGCGAAGCATGGTGTGTGTCATTGCGTCAGCGAGCGTGCGTGCGCGCGTGCGTGTGATTTTATGTGCGTTTATATAAGTGTGTGTGTGTGCATATGCGTGTGATTTTATGTCCATAAATATATATATATATATATATGTGTGTGTGTGTGTGTACGTGTGCGCGTGCGCGTGCGCGTGCGCGTGCGCGTGCGCGTGCGCGTGCGCGTGCGCGTGCGCGTGCGCGTGCGCGTGCGCGTGCGCGTGCGCGTGCGCGTGCGCGTGCGCGTGCGCGTGCGCGTGCGCGTGCGCGTGCGCGTGCGCGTGCGCGTGCGCGTGCGCGTGCGCGTGCGCGTGCGCGTGCGCGTGCGCGTGCGCGTGCGCGTGCGCGTGCGCGTGCGCGTGCGCGTGCGCGTGCGCGTGCGCGTGCGCGTGCGCGTGCGCGTGCGCATGTATTAATTTAAGAAGAAAACTTCAATGAAAATACAGACTTACGCATGTGTTATTGATGAAAGCTCACGATAAATAATTAATCAATAGGAATCTTCTATGCGATTGAGTACCGTATACTTTTCGGCAATTTCCGATGTTATAAAACATTTGCCATTAGTAATGAAAGGTAGAAAAGTGAGGGAAAATCTAATCACCAGCTACTGTAGCAGTAATGCGAGACGATCACTACTTCATGCACAGACTCGCGATTTCCAAGAATAAAGACAAGTGAATGTAAGTAGCCTTCTCAATCTCCTTCTTTTTATTTGCTCGAATCACCTTCTTAATCCTGAATATCTTTCACTTGGAGCACGTACGTTTTGCTTATTTTCCGTCGATCACAGAAAATCTGGACTCTTGACTAGACCTGAATTCTTTTCCTTAATCACTTGGCGTGTATTTGATACGAGTAAGTATTTCTCTTAGCCAATTATTGTATTAAAATTTTTAAATATTATTGCGCTATTATATACAAAAAGAAATTCAACGTAATATATTAAAAACATCAAAAATCCTTTGATTACTGGTATTAATATTTCTGAAAGCCTATTTAATACAAAATTCATCAAAATTAAAAATTCGTTTCATTACCGTAGTATACAAATTCCAGTAGTTTAATTTAAATTTGTATTACCAAAAACTATATTAATTTATTTTAAATTATATTTTTCACTTAACAACCAATTGTTTATTCATTACTAAGATTTTATATATTTAAAAGTTCTTTATTTTATATATTTAAAAATCTTTTATTTTATCATTGCCTCATTTTACTTGTATTCGTTCACTTTTTGTTTCGCTATATTCTTATTGAAAACATCTTTTATCGGGTTTTTCTTTTTCTAGTGATTGAAATTCTAAATATAGTTAATGTGGGGTTCACATTCCTGATACTACATCAATGGTAATATTTTCGAATAAAAATCATTGGAAAATATCGCTCAGCTGTTTATCCAGTAATTAAAGAAATAGAATAATGAAAAGTATTATAATTGTAATAAATTTACTTAAATATGCTTTTTGTTTTGATAAATTAGCCGTTACAAAAAACGGATAAAATCCGTATGAATGATAAAATGAATACCGATCCGAAAATGTAAATTTCATATAATTTTAAGTTATTCCTCACCTTTCTGCAATAATTAGCATAAAAGTGCAAAACATACTTTAATATAAAATAATCATATTAATTATTTCTGTTAAATCAATAAGGTGTATAATTGAATTTTTCTACTTACATTTGATCACATGTAACTTTGAATAAATTTCTAAATAATACATAAATCTGCAATATAAAAATCTATTAATGCTAAAATCGGATACTTCTTGAAGTGCCAAAATTTTGCTATTTACTAAAACGCATAAATGAGAAAAAACATTAGACCATTAGATTTTTTCAAGTACTAAAAAGTACTAAAAAATTCATACTAAATGTCTTATTTTTAAATGCACGAATTTAATATTTATATTATATTATTTTATATGTTTTGTATAGATTTTATAATCTTACGGGGGAAATTTTAAATAACAATTTTTGTATAGAATAAACGATACTATTTTATCATTTATACAAAGTAACTTCTGAAAATAACGGAAGTTCTTTCGATGTAATTTAATGTTTTTTTTTTCCTTTTCTTAAGAAATACTTCTAATTGTTTTGGATGAAATGATTCGTCCTCGATACAAAATAAATAAATTAATTAAAATTAATTAATGGTAAATAATTTCAAATCGATATCTCATTTGTAGAATTGGTATAAAAATAAGTAACATGATCTCGACATTGTCATCCAGAACACTACTACTCATATAATTACTTTTCATGTGCATTTTGGAAAGTTTAATTAAATTCTCCACTAAGGTAGGACAGAGAATTAGAAAGGATAACAAAGTCATCTGATTAAGAGTATATTATAAGATAGAAAAAGATACAGAAGTATAAATTACAAAAACACAGACATATTTTTTTAATGATATTATGTAAAAAGCATGAAAAAGAAAAATTTATATGTCAATGTATTGTAGGGTTAAAAAATAGATTGAAAATTTTAATTCAAAGTCATCTTTGAGTTTATAAAAACACAACATAAAAAGAAAAATTCTATTATGAAATGTCTTTGAGAGCCAATAATGAAAAAGTACATAGTAATTATCAATACAAAATATAATGATGTAACGTAGCGAATAATATTACTTTAAATAAAGTGTTAGAGATAAAATAAACCACTATATAGTGTTTAAAAGTAAAAAAGAATAATTATTTAGTAACATTACACTTAATTTATAAATTTACTACAAATATATTATATTGGAATTAAATTTATAATTATAATGACAATATCATAAATAGTCCTTTGAATATTCTATATTTTATCAAATTTATTTAAATAGCATTCAGTGACAAAATGAAATGTATATTATTATAATTTTTTTATTTTTCTTTTCTTATGTAATACATATCAATGTAATCAATATATTTGTGACTTTACAACAATTCTGAAATGTTAGCAATATTTTCATATTATTAAATATATTAACATGATTATACCTTTTGCTTTGAAACTTAGCTGTACGAAGCAAGTAAAATTTTAATTTTTACTATTTTATAGTCTTATCGAAGATAATATTATTCTCTATTTTCAATTGGCACTGTCCTTAATACTATTTTAATGTAGGATAAGGAATATTACAAAATCATGATTATATATTTAAACTACCTTTTAAATAGATAAAATTTCTATCGAACGAATTTAATGATTGGAATTAATGTAAGAATGTTTTCAATTTCTTTGACATATTTGTATAAAACTATGTATATGCAATATCCGATTCTATGTGTGTGCCTATAAATACATGTTATTCTGATAGACAATGAATATTGATTAATATGATGATAGCTTATCAAGCCTTGTAATTAAAATTTGATATCTGGCATAAAAACTAGCATATTATCTCTAAAAATAGCGCTTTAAATAAAAACACATAATAATAATTATATATTCAATATAAACAAAATCTAATAATAATAACATAATATTACATTTTCATGATTATAAATAATCAACTTAATCACATTCACATTTACATAGAGTTCCAAATTAAAGAATGAATACATCATTTTAAACACATTATACGTATATATATATATATATATATATATATATATATATGTATGACGATAAATTACGACTAAATTGTTTTTGAAATCTTTAACCGTTAAACAATTTCCTTAATTATTATTTCCATATTAGATTGTACTCTTATATTTAGTCTATATATTATAATTTTTAAATCATCCATAATATTTTGTATACAATTGCAAATTCGAATACCTTGATAGAACTTCTTGATTGAATAATGAAAATGATTATTTTTCTTTAAATAATAAATAATGAATTATTTGTACCTAAAGTGATAATATTTATTTCATAAATTATATTCATGTATAAAGGAAGTCAAAAAGTGAAAAAGGGATTAAAACAGACAAGCTAATGTAAACAGTAAACTTATCAATCTACGTAGAAGCCTGTAAGAATCTTCATTACAATAATTCTTTGTTAATTTGAATAATAATATACATAGAAAAAAATTACAATGCAACTAACACCTAATAATTATAGATTAATTTACATAAACAATATATAAAAAAAAAAAGAATCACCATTAAAAATGGAATGATAAATTTTTTTACAATTTAAATAAAATATTTTGCATAAAAAAAATTAAATATATTTTTGTATATTTTAAGTAAATTAATGTTACTTAACATAAAATATTTAAACAGAAAATTTAATTACATATTTTAATAGTTAAAATACTAGAAGAGAGGAAGTGCTATCTGCAATTTTAGTTACGTAGTCCTTAAAAATAGAGAAATTAACTAGTATAACAAATAAATATCATCGTTACTATTATGTTGTTGCTTAAAAATATGTTTATAGCTTATTTTCCTCTCGTCTTAATAATTTTTTGTGTATCACTTTATTTCTTATAATTTTACCACATTTAAAATTACTAAATTTTTTGTATTAATTAGAATTGCAACTTGATTTAAAAGACGAAAATTTAAATTTTTGTATTATAAAGCATGATAATGTGTTTATTAAGATTCCGTAATGTTGAAGTTTAATATTTTTTAAAATAAAATACCAAATATTACTTATGATAAGTCAAAAGTATAATAAGTGTTACGTGACTTTAATTACTTATAGTTCAATTTTTCTTATAGATCTTAATTACTTATTAGAATAATTGTTTTGTAATGATTTGTTAAAAATGTAATATCTCAAAGTATATGTTTAAAATTTTGAATAAATATCATATATAGATTATTAGTAAAAGAAATATTACTTGGCCTATTCATTTATTTAATGTATATTGTTAAATAATTTGTAGACAAGCGTGTGATTTCATTTACATTTCATAATAAAAGAAAATGATGAAAATTTGGAAAGATTTACCAAATTATATAATTACATTATTTAAATACGTATTACTTTCAAAAGACAGTATGTGCTATTTGGACTTGTACTGTGTACCAAGCTATTACGTATAAATTTTTATGTTAAAAGGTGTCCAGAATATAAAAAAAAGATTTTATCGAGCGTAAGTTGATTAAATATTGACCGTACAACAAACGATATAAGGTAATTTAATTTCTGATTAAATTAAACGAATATACCTCTCCTAGCATAGGTTTCTCTTTGTAACAGAATACCTGTAGAGTTACTTAAGAAAATGATTATCTTTCGAGCTCGTGGTATATATTAAGAGTGGGGGGTGGGAGGGATGTAGGGGGGGGGGGAAGACTACAATAGTATATAAGGCTGAATGTAGTTAAATTTATACCTTGAAATTTCATTTCCACAAAATGCAGTTTCTTTATTTCTAAAAAAATATGCGATATAGTTAAACAACGTCCACTATCATTAGAATGTTATTAAAAATTACAATATTTAATAAATAAAAGAAAAATAAAAGAATCTATAGGTTACGAATTAAAAAATTACGTTTAAAGGAATTTATATTTAAATAATGTTAGCTTCAGTATATGACAGAAATCTAATTGCTTTTTAATGGCAGCTACTTTTATTTGAATAATTAAAATTTTTCGCTAAAAGTAGTCATTTTTTACATTTAAAATTATGAATTTAAATAAATTTTATATACCTGTGGTATAAAATTATTCAATTAGAAATTCTAAAATTCTTACCTCTTCAATCACAATCCATACAATTCCAAGAGCCATAAAATATATTGTCTAATAAAAAATTGCCTCCTCCTATCTAGATTAATAAATGTATTATCTGTAAAACCTACGTGTCTTAATCATTTTTCTTTTAACTTCTCCCACGCATCACATACAATAGCTTAAACAATTTCGAATGATTTGAGTCAACATATAACTACATTTTTTCAAATACTCCACTGATATTTTATTCTAATATATGTTGAACTTTTTGCTTTCTTGGAACTCAAAATTAATTGTCCCATCACATTTACATAATGAATATTTTATAAAGGCAGTAATATTGTCTTTTAAATCTTTAAATTAAAATCTATCATGATTATAATGAAGGATTTAAGCAGCTTACATTTAACGCCGTATGTGTTGTGGCCTATTGCGAGTATCTAATTTCACGCTTCGACTATCACGTAAGGAAGATTTGAAGAAACAATGGTGTATGAATCGATAATTGAGCTTCAATAGCACTGCCGCAAAAATATGATGATCCGTTATCAAATCAACATCATTATCAAATCACGTAATCAATAAAATCATATGAGCATATTGCTAATCCATCCCTCCACATATTTTCATAATTAACGTGCACATAATTAAAATAAGAATATTTCTTATAACAACGCAATTAATTTTTATACATCTTATTTTATCTTAATTCTTAAATTTTTTTATTCTTTTCATTACCCTGGATAGAATTAATAATTCTATTTAAAGTATCGAATTAATCACTAATTTACATTAGGAATGTTCGATCAATCGATCGATCAATAACGACGAAGTAAATCTCTAAATATTTTAAAAATATAATTTTTACTTTAAAGCCAACATAATTTCAAGATATGTATATTATGACAATCATAATGAATAGAAATTTTAAGCTTGAAGTAAGTATTTAAAAAATTAAATAAATTGTATATTAATTAATGTTTGTTATATAATATACTCGAAAGAAAAACCGGTAGTATGTTTAATCTTTATTAGTTTAAAAAGAAAAAAACAACAAGAAAGACTTAATTTAATTATTTCAAATTCAAAAATTGTTTAATTAATTTTAGTTTAGTTAATTTGTTTATAAGATTAATACTTATTTTTAGGTTAATACTTGAGAAAAAAAAATAATAATACACATAAACGATAAATCAATTTTATATATCTAATAAAGTTAGGTCTCTAAAAAGAAAACATTAAGAGTTCGCAAAAGTAATTAATACTGAATTTCACGTATTAGCACAATTATTATCATTGAATAGTTTGATAGTTGATAAATGATTCAATTCTAGTTAAAATAAAGTATAACTTATTCCCGTTATACTGAAATTGCCATTGAACAATGTATTACATATTATTGAATGCAATTATATTACATACATAACTCACTTTTGTATTTTATAACTTAATCGTGTTTATATATACTGAATAATCGTATTGTATGTTAGGAGAAATTTAAATTATATTGATACTCACGAATATCTTAAATACGTTGAAAATGTCTGCATTTAGCTAAAGTTTATTTACTATTTTATTTTTGAATATTTAAAAATATATTTCTCGTTAAACTCTTCCATTAATTTGACCATTTTCGTCGTTATATTTCAGTTATGTATTCACCACTAAATCTTATTAAGTATTACAAAATATCAACAACATTTCTAAAATTAATTCTTTTAAATTACTTCAAGTTTTATCTTTTAAAACAAACTTAATCATTTTTATAAAATATGCTTCCCATATATCAATATAGCATTCTTTGACTATGCGTAATCAATAAAGATTTACTTATATCATAGTAATAAATAATATATTGTAGTTAGAAAATAAAATAAAACCGGTATGTAACTATTTTTATTATCGCTTATCATCGAATAAATATAACATAATTTTTTTTTAGTAGCACAATTTATCAGTGTTAACCATTAGTGTTTTTTCCTTTTACTTAATACAGTGCGTCAAAATACATCTATCCATCAATGTATTGACCAGTTCACAAAAACTTCGTGATGATATCGCACCTTTTTATTAATAACTAAAATCCTTACAAAACATTATTATTTTATTTATCATTTGCTTCTAAAGTATAAAGTTTTTATACCGTTCTGATACCGTTTAATCCGCATTTTAAGGAATACAAAAAAATATTTGTAATAGATAATTTCAAAAACTAATTGAAATAATTGCTAACAAATTCGCGAAACTATTGAGATAACACTAAAATCATTTGTTTTTCTTTACGAAACATTATTTTATAAAATTCAGTTAACACAATTTGAAAGCTAATCAATCACAAAAAGTGTATATATACAATTCTTATTAATATAGTAATGATAAATGTAATATTTAAATTAAAACTGATTTTTATTCATCTCACCGTGTATTTCCTTTATTAAAAAAAAAAAAATAGTTTGAAAACTAAATATTTTCTTCTACAAATATGACATAAAAATCTAATCATTTTTAGCTTTGTTCTACACAGAAGTAATAAATATAGAAGAAATAATGTTTAGTTTTTGAATTTTTTTTTTTTTTTTTACAGAAAAACATAGTGATAATTTCAATTATGCTATTTTTATATTTATCAAATTCATTTCCTAATTAATTGATTAATCTTATTGGAATAGAATTTTTAAGAATGATGTAATCATTTTCCATTACTGATTAGTAAATTCATTATAATTAATTATTTTGAAAATATTGAATAATAGAAAATATGTATATTAAAACAATATTTAATAATAAGAATAAAAAACAATAAGCAATCACAGTTTGCCAATCTTCTAATATTAATTCGTTAAGATTTGACGAGATTTATTGAAAGATTTAAAAATTTATACAAAATTCAAATAAAGAATATCAATAAGTTCATTCATTATCTCTGCAATTATATCGACTTACATTCATTTAATACAATTTTTTTGTAATTATTGAATTATATTCGTTTAAAATGCATAAAAATAATAAGAAATAATTAAAATATTACTTACATCATAAAAACATACTACAAAATATATTTTTATAACGAGCAAAAGTGTACGGTCAAGTGATTAACTATTTTTATGAATATAATTGAAAAATATACTGCATCTATTTAGTAATATTTATCTTGGAAAGAAAATGAAGATTTAATATCATCAAGATTTAAAAAAAATAATACACGGATTCTTACTTTTTCATGAATTTTAATAATTAATGTAATTATTAAAATTTTTCACGTTATGTATTAATTCTATTTAAAATAATTAATTTCAAATACTTCATCGTTTACGTTTTTTTTTATGTTCCAGATTCACATTATTTTCTTCTATTTGCATCTATACTATCCATTTGTTGTGGTTTATTTATTATTTCTTTAATATGTCGTGTAATTCTATTATTGAATAAATAATTAATAATAAAGTATATTCATTTATTTCAATTTTAATGAAATTTAGTAATATATAATAATTCGGTCTTCCATAATTAAATAATATGGTAAAGCTTATACAAAAAATAAATTACTTATTATGTGTTATATAATTTAATTCATTTATATTCTAATTTTATGAAAAAATAAAAGCTTTTATTTAGAATAAATGTATTCTTTGGTAAGGTATATAGAGTATAAATTCAATCGGATTATATAAATTGTTATAATAAGTATTTCTAATTGTATAGCAATTATATAGAGCTTGTATCATAATTAATTTAACTTTAGTTTTAATTAAAAATATAGAATTTCAATTAAGAACAAATTATGTCATTGGTAAATTCACAAAATGTTTATGTAATTAAAAATTGTGGGAAATATTTGAAGACCCTTAACTGTTATATAAAAGGCTGACCAAACTCGGCTATTATCTACTTAAATAATGTACAAGAGTTTACAATACAAAATAACACCTTTAAATAATGTATAATGAATTCTATAACATGTAAAAGTAACGTGACGTCATTATTAATACATATTATGTATTAAAAAGCATAAAATTATAATTTAAGCAGGACTGTTATACAACTGCATAAAAAAAATAAATTGCTCCAATATCCAACATAATTTACAGTTTTTTTTTTTTTTACATAATTCTTTATTATTTTTCACTATTCTTATGTTTTAATACTTAAAATTGTATGTTTATCAATAATTTATCTTCGTAAAACGCGTAAATTTTCAAATCCTTAACGTATATAAAATCTAAATTCAAAATACGAAATAAAATATTTTTCAACTTTGCATACATTATAATAAGTCCGCTCTCTCTTTCTCTCTCTCTCTCTCTCTCTCTCTCTCTCTCTCTCTCACTTTTTATCCTATCTTTTTGTATTTTCCATACAATTCACATAGAAGCTCTTTTATAGATCTATTGTATATTAACAACATATCCGTCAAATTTATGATTTGCGTTAGTGGAGCGAACATGAGTAGAACAAGCAAGAGAAACAATGCACTACCCTTACCACTTACATAATAGAAGTACACTCGCGTAAATATAATGTGAATCGAAATGTACAATCATTATAACATTCGATGATTAATCGTATATCGATATAGCTGTCCATGACTAATGATGTATGAAACTATTCGATCCTTAAATTTGTTTGATTCAAAAAAAAATTTTTATCAGAATATTTCCTACTGTAATCCTACAAGTTAGTGTTTTTAGAATTTCTCGTAAAACTTAAAATTGATTCAAATTTATGTGTTCACTTTTATTTAAAAGATTTTTCTTTTATATCTTACAAAAATAATCGAATTTGGCAAGGCAAAATAATACAATTAAATATATTAGTTTGATTATTAAAAATGATATTTTATTCACTACAGTATCGAAACAAATGTGTTTGTGTAAACGAAAAATACATATTGTAAAAAGATTTTTTATTGAAATAGTCGATTTCATTAGTTTTTGAAAAATTTCAAATACCAATCATTTTTCACCTAACAGAAGAAAGTTTTATCAACCACTCCGAATGAATATTTAAGGAAATATTTAAAAACTGTAGGTAACTAATTAAAAAGTTATGAATCTTGGAGATATAAAAATAATAAAGGAATGTTTAAAAATCAGTCAAATAAAGTTATATCGTATTTTAAAAATTTCCAACTACAATTTATTCTCAAGTGATAATAATATGCTCTTTGAACCACTTTATGCATTTTCTAAAACAAAAAAAAAAACAAAATAATTAAAAAGTGAATTTTATCATTTTCCATCAATAACTCTGTATGTTTATCAAAGTATAAACAATATAATACTAATTAATATGAGAATGGACGTAATTTTTTTTATATGTATGCTTTATGTAATATTGGTTCACGTTTCCGTTAAACAAAAATGGCTATATAAGTATATTTTAGTAATTTTAAATACTATATTAATAAAGTATATATAGTAAACTGTATAAGTAAATTGCTATGAACATATTATATCATATTATATTTATCATATAAAAACATCCTATGAATCTAAAAAATTTTTCTTAATGTGAAAGCATTGTGTTATGACACTTGCAAGGCGCATAAAATTAAACATATTAATATATATTGGGAAGATTGATTCAGGTGAAAATTCTAAATGAATTCTTAATGGTATAGCTAAAACTTTAAGGCAATTCAAATGTTCTTGAAAGAAAAATATTCTAAAGCATAACTAAGCTGATCTTTCGATATGAAAGCTAATACAATAAAAATTTGGAGTGTCAATGTCTGATTTATAACACGCTTCCTGATAAGCAAACTTTAATACTAAATTTTCAACCGAACATGGTCTTTCAAAAGTGAGCTCATGCGACAAGTTTCGATTTTTTCCATATCACTGATATTCCACTTGGACTTGACTTGAGAAAAGCACTCACTATTATCTTATACATGCGTACTGTAATAAGATGATGATCTGGGATCAATTTACTCGACTGAAAAGCTTTTCTCTCTCAAGAGGCTAAGCCCGTGATAGTAGCGACGACTTCAATCCGCTGGTGAAGATAAAAATAATAACAACTCCCGGTATATAACGGAAATAAAAAGAGAAGAACGAAATAAAGGAGATAGACAGACACGACGAACACCTCAAAGAGTGCTTTTTTCCTACTCTCTCCCGTCGATGTGTCGTATAAATCGTTAAAGTTCGAGAGAGAGAGAGAGAGAGAGAGAGAGAGAGAGAGAGAGAGAGAGATCCATCCATATAAGACTAGTGATTCTATCTGTCAAGCGCTTTTTCCATCTCGGAAAAGTTACTTACTCACTCGTCTCACTAGATTATCAAAAAGCTTTTCCCGCTCGAAGAAACTAAGTGACGAGTCCTATAAGACTCGGTTCTTGAGTTCTAACATGATCAACGAGTCCATGAGCTCGCTCAACGGGGAAGCGCTAAACTGCCAAGAGATTTAAATAACCAGCTGACAATCTCTGTGAGAGAGCGGGACTTCCGATATTTCAAAATTATTAAACAAAGGATAAGGATAAGAAGTACCGCGAGTATCTGAAAAACAAACGGTGAAGCGCTCGAAGGACTTTAACGCGCTCGAATGACTTTAACGCGCTCTCAAACTTATACGCCCCCCCCCCCCCCCCCCCCCCCCCCCCCCCCCCCCCCCCCCCCCCCCCTTCGCATTCAAAATTTGTAAACTTTGTGCGGATTACCTCGTAACCTGCAGGACTGAGCGACAGAATAAAGCGGAGCCGATCCCTCGGCGGTTGGTCGGTTCTCCAATTGACTCGGTACACCGCATCCGCATGGCGCCCGCCGCTCACACGCACACGCGCGCACACACGGGTCAGCAGCCACGCGCACTCGTTACATATGCAACAGGCTTTAGCGAGGGCTCGGTTGAATGGGAAGTGGATGAGAAGAAGTAGGAAGGACGAATAATAATGGGTCCTTGGCTCGCTGCTATAGGATACCGCGAGCTCGGGCGAGCTGTTCGCGCTGGACGGCGACCGGCTGGAGTGCGGGCGTTCGAGGAACGGCACCGCCGCGAGAGGCGGGAGAGCAACGAGTACTGGAGAGGCGTCTCGATGAGCGGCGTCGCGACGGCAGCTACCGCACGCCGATGATGCGGGAGTCGAGCGGCGAGCACGTCGACGCTGTCAGGGCGTCGGATCCGCAGCGCCTGCGCCATACGCCCGACGGCCCCGGCCGCCCCGCATTTACGACCGTCCTCTGGTCTTTTTTTGGTTTCGCCCTCCTCGCTCGGCACCTGGCGACAACCTATATTGGCCGAGAGGGCCCGAGGACTCGATAAGGAACCGCGAGACGACTCGCTTAACTTAACTTAACTCCTACCGCGATTAATCGGACACCTCGAGAGTTTCGCCCAGCAGCCCAACTGTACTCCGGTATTCCGCGCGGTTCGCGCTATCGTTTCGCTGGACCATTAGGCTCACCTACCAGCCTCCACTCTGCTATTACAGGATACTATCGTAACCTCTCATATTACCGATGTAAAGGGACTGAAGGTCATTTCATTGACGACGTTTGGACCGATGTACGGACTGTTTGGTTTATTTAGTCTTGGATATATTATCCAATATGCATGTTATAATAGTCAATCTCAGAGAGAATAGTGTTAATACGGTAAAATCACGACTAAGTAGCCAGACATTATGCGTAAAAAAGAATACTCAAATACTTTATTATCCTATTCTGTATTGTGAAAAACGTTTGAGCACACGTGTACGTTTCACTAGCTCTATCCTTTCATTTTAACGATATAAAATTCAACGACAATCTCATCGCAATGTCAAATGAATATCTCCCTACGATAATATAAGGCATTAAATAATTTACAAAATAAAAGAAAAAAAATTTATATATATATATATATATATATATATATATATATATGATATATTCATTAAAATAAAATGTTTTCAGAGAATAGCCGTTTGACTTGACGTTTGACTAATATTACAAAAATAACAATTTCCAGCGATAAACTTATAAAATTTGGCAAGAGAATAAAGTCCGCGATAAAGTTTAAAAATTCAATTTTCATTTATAATTATGCAAAGCTACTAAATACCATATCCTTTTACCTCAATATCTTCCAAACACTTGTGAACTTTATAAAATTTATAATACATTTCTAATGCGTGGGTGTGCGTGTGTATGCTGCGCGCGGGCGCGTGATATTTTTAAATAAAGAATGTTGAGTAATTGAACAAAAATATGTTTAAAAATAGGTGTTGCGACTACATAAATACAATTGCTGTTTCGTAATTTGACTAAAATTAATTATAAGACAAACACCGAATGACAAAATATTAAATATTATTTAATCTGTTTTATAATTTAAAAAATTTCGCACATTAAATATAATATGCTACGCACTTGGAGAGAACCTATTAAAGAAATTATTCTATATTAATAAAAATTCATACCGCAAATCTTCGTAAAATGTACGCACCAAGTGCATTGTTGAATGATATCTAATATATTTTTTAATTGGAATTTTTATATGAGATTTTTTGAATGTTTGATTATACGTAATTTTTAATATTATAAAGAAATACCGTCATCTTATGTAATACACTAAGATACTAATATATGGAATTTTTAATCCTAAGAATGGCGTTAAAATTGTAAAATTTCATCAAATAAATTTAATTCCCATAAAATTCTTATTTTAGATTGAATGAAATTTAATAATAATTTATAGGAATTGTATAAATATATAAAATTCCGTGCTCGTAGAATATATTTATGGATGATAAATATCCGCGTATTGTAAATATAAAAAATTTATATAAATATGGAGAATAATTAGAGATAAATTTCCTTTTCAAATATTTATATTTGCATTTGCATAATTACCATATCAGTATATGTGTAATTATGAAAATATGAATTTCGTCAAATTAGAATAACTCTTATGAAAATTTTATTTTTAACAAAATAGTCAAATAAATTTATTATTATCATAAATAATAAATTGTTATTACTTATTTTCATTGATAAAGTTTGTGTAACATTGCGACTTTATCGTTATTATACGGTTTTGCGTGTGAGAAAGTGTACCTCAGTAAATACGTAAAAATACTTACAATGATAAAAAAGATTTAAGGTGGTATGTTTGTTTTTCTACAACATCATACATAATACATTAGGTAGGTTTTCTAAGAATCGGTTTCTTGTTCACAAATTATATTTACACAATTATTATCTACTTTTTCCTTCTCTGTACATTATTAAAAGAAAAATTATATAAATACAATATATATGCAGAGAGAGAGAGAGAGAGAGAGAGAGAGAGAGAGAGAGAGAGAGTGCGTGTGCGTGCGCGTGTGCGTGCGTCTGTGTGTTATATTCAATACAATTATTGTAATTTATAAGCCAATGATTTTTTTTCTTTTCTTTCTATGTCTGCAATAAAATAAAGAAAAAGAAAGCATAATCTATTTAAATTCAAACAGACATTTACATTTAGTTGCATGCATATACGTATAATAGTTATAATAATTTTATTCGTCACATCAACGTATTTTTGCAGATTTTATGAAAAGATTTTGCATAGTACTGGATTAAAACAGAATTTTTCCTTTTTTGTTACGCTGTTACTTAAAACTTTCATCTATATCATAGCGCAATCTTACTTATACAGTTTTGTCACAATTTTTGGTTAATAAAACTGGGTTGATAATTGGTTAAATTATTCAAAATTGCTTTTAACTTTTTATTAAAATATGATAGCTTGTATACTTGGCGTGAATATTATCACTCGGTGTTAAGTAAATCATAGTAAGTCGTCTCATAAACAAGATAATTATTTATAAGAAATAAATAAACCTCTGTAATTATATTCTATAAAAATTAACAGCTAATGAAATGAATGGGATCCTTGGCTTTATTTGAAAATCATATTTATAGTCAGAGAATATTTTTGAGAAAAATTCTTCTTCTTATATATACTTTATAGATTAATGTACAGGGAAAATTATTCCTCGCGAAGAATATTGGTCAGTTCGTGGATCTTGGGATAGAAGTAAGCCAGTAAGTATCCACATCAATGAAACAGAGGGTGACTAAATCCGTAAAAGCTGTCACGCGTGACGATAATCGTAAAAGAGTTACTTACGGCTGCAAAAGTTATTTGCCAATCAGGTTCACGAAGTCACCACGTCAACAACACAAATAAACAATTCGGCATTTTATTGTAAAATATATTGGCAGAAATTTGTAAATATAAAAATTAAACTATTGATAAATAATTAATAATGCTAAATTAGCTGCTTAAACGCTTAAACGCTTCCTTCTTATCTTATTATCATCTTATTAGTTCGAAACTACAAACTAAAACATGGAAATTTTAAAAATATATCTAAATAAGATTACATAATAACGCATCTTATTATCTTATAAATTATATTATTTTTTATGAATCTTTATCTAAATAATATATCTATTGTAAATATGTAAATGATCTATAATGGTATGTATGTTAAATGAGAATAAATTACGTGTTATCTTGTTACTTAATTTTAAAAATAAAATGCCGTATGATGAATTTTTAGCAAAATTCATATAAACAAATATATAAACCAGCTTAATATGATTTTGGGTTGCAATTACAAAAAATTGCAATATGAAACCGATTTGAAGAAAGAATACAGAAGTATTGTCGATAAAAGAAAAAAAATTCCGTGTACTGTGTATGTGAGTCAAAATTGCGGTTTATTATGCTTCTCTTTAAAAGCCATTGTTATTATTTATCTTGCGCAATAATTTATGTAATTATTACAAAATTAAAAAAAAAACTCCATTAGTTATATGTTAAAGTCGAAAAAAATAATGTTCACTAATTAATTCTCTAAATGTATTATATTTGATATAAATATGTATGACAATTATTTACGAAATTAAAAACAAAATATTTAGATGAAATGAATGAACCAATATATTTTATACTTATATTATAATTATATTATTACCATTTACGATAAAATTCTTCGTAACACTATAATACTCAATGAATATAAAGAGAAGAATGTAAATTTCATATAATCAATCAAATTTCAATACCGATTCTAATATTACAAATAAAGAAGAAAATTTTTTAACAAAATTTTCTAATAAATTTTTTGCTGTAAACAAGGTAATAATTTTTTCTATAAATAAGATAAATAACGTAAATGTGTATAAATTGATTTAAAATAATATAATTATAACAAATTTCGTTCATTATAGGTTAATACGGGCTAATAATAATATTTATTTATATTTTCATTGGTAAGAGATTAAAATTTCATCCTTAATGAAATTTTTTTATTGTTTAATGAACTATTTCAATATCAATAATTATAAACCGTAACAGAGATTAATTAAGAATGTTTATAAACAATGCTCATCGCTCATATTAATGAATTTTAACAAACTATATTGTATCAATCCCTAAGAAGAAAATATTATTCTCTTCCTTGGACGAAAAAACACAAAATTATATCTTACACTGTGATAAATTTATATAGCCCTAATGTATAATTGAAAATAAACTATATATTATTTTCAATGTTTAATAAACTATTATGCTAATTTACATATAGAGATTTGTATTTATAGAAAAGAGAAGTGCACGTACAAACGCACACGTACAGGATTAATTAATTAAATTTCTTCTTTGAAACTACCGGACATTATCATATTTTCTTCTTTGAAACTACCTTACATTATTATATTTTCGAAATATTTAAAGTAAGTACTAATTGATCAATTTAATAGTTCTTAATTTAGCCTAAATTATTAATCAGAAAAAAATTTGTGTTTGATAGAAAAATAAGCAAGGATAAAAGTAAAAAGGGACAACAATTTAACAGATATTTTTTGATGAAAGTTGATGCGAGTAACATCGTTTTTCTTCTTTTTCACTATACTAACCCAAAAATATACTGAAAAGAATTCTTTTATCTATTAAATCGTAATTTCAATTAAAGAGTAAGTTTACTACGTTATAGCATTACAATGTATTTAATATGCTTGAATAGAAAATTAATCGCAATATTAAAATTTATAATAAAAGCCCTTATAAATCCATTTATTGACAAAGATAGCTTATAAACTAGAAAATATCGAGGACATCGTTTGAATTTCATATTTGAAACTACCAGTGCAATAAATTCATGCTTTATATTGTCTTCGTCTTCAAGCTCCAGTCATATTTCATTATAAATTACTTTGGTTGCCCACAACTTTATTATTTACTCATAAAGTTATTATAATATTAGTGTTTAATTTTTTTATTTTTTTTTAAACAAAATTAAATATACATAATGGACACTTATGTACAAGAATATATTGCACAACATAAAAAGTTTTCGGTGAAACGTTAACATCGCCGATATTTTGAATAAAATAAAAACTTTCGTTTTGAATAAATATTTGTTATGAGAAATCATATGATAAAATTCTTCCCTAATAATTGTTAATAATTCTTATAAAATACTTTTTTCAAATAGTTGGACTTATATATAACATAGGTATATACATATTATAAGTTACAGTTAACTTACGAAATAATTATATACTATGAGGAATATTGATTGAATTTCATGTTTCACAAATGTATAATAATCTATTCATTGTTATGAGCAATAAATGGTAACACATATGTCTACAGGGATGAACTCGAAAGAAAATAACGTACGAGTTTACTTAGACGAGAATCGAATCCGGAACTTTCTTTTATCGATACTTAGTTGTCGATGCTTATGCACTGATACCATTAAAGTGTCTTTATATTATAATAGCAACGTGGAATTAAACTTCCCCTCTATGTCACATCTATATATATATATATATATATATATATATATATATATATATATATATATATTTATTATTTCTTATAATTATTTACACGACCTAGTAGTAATTCAGAAATTATTCAATCTGAATATGTAATAAAAACAAAGTTTCAATAATATTGATGCACACACGTAGATATGTAATAAAAATATTTCTAAAATCGATTATTTATTAATTAGTATTTAAAAATTGAAAAATGATAATTGTAAATAATATAGGAACAAGTATGATAAGCCAATTATGAAAAAGTATGAACCTTTAATTAAAAATTATTAACGCATAAATTATTCGAATGAAAGAGCAAAAAATTTTAACCAATGAAAAAAAATAAAAAATTAAAAAAATAACGTATCTAATTGAACGTACGTGTATTAATTCTTCTTCTCAAACGTAAAATTAAAAATAATTAGAAAAACTTTCGTAATTATCACTAATTATTAAATTTAATTATTATATTTAATCACTTTTAAGATAACTAATTAATAATATACTTAATAGGCGCATGAATTATTTCTACAACTAATTAATAGCACCAACGGATGACTTAATTTTAACCATTCAATTGTAAACTGAAAAGCTTTGAAATAATGAAGTTACTTATGGCTCTTAATACAATTGAAATCGAAATCAATAGTCGTAATGAGAATAAAGAAATTATCTAAATTTAAAAATAAAGAAGTCATATTTAATGAAAGAGCGCGACTTGATTATCACTTGAATATTTAACGGAGATGGATGTAATTTTAATCCGAATATATTATTAGATTAGTGCATTGTTAGTATTTTAAAATTAAATTTAATATAGCATCGGCAAGTACCGGTTATAATTTTAATTTATAAAATATTATTGACGATATGATTAACAATTATGCGTATGATTATATTAATATTTATAAATATATAATTATTCGTGGAAACGTGGAATTTTTTACGAAGGTATAATATACCAGTGTTTTATATATTTCGAAAGGGAATGCGAGCTAATATTAAAATAACCAAATTCATTAAATTATTCATTAAAGTAATGGGAAAGAAATCTGTGAATTAACCGGAACATGAGTATTTCGTAATTCGGTTGTAAAGTACTATATCGGTTGAAAACAAACTTTAACGAATGAATTTAATTCATTCTTCTTGCAAATAATGTTAATTGGTTTAAAAGATTTTTCAAACTTGTGAAACTTATTGCGTTACAAATCTTCAATGTCGAGACTGAAGAAGTAGTGCTATCCAATAGACAAAGAAGAAGACGAGCTCTGCGCATCACAAGTGCCGAGTAGGTAAGACACCACAATAAAGTGGTCGCTTTTTTCTACTCTCTAGCGTACCTAACGTTTCTAAGAAAACAAAAAGAAAAAAAAGCTTTAGGGACAAGAGCAAAAGCGAGAGAGTAATATAATATATAGGTCCAACGAGGAGCTAATTTAATTCTTTTCCAAGCCCTCCCTCTCTCTCTCTCTCTCTCTCCCTCAAATACAAAAACACACACGCACATATAAACTCGCTCGCTCGCTCGCTCTCACACTAACACGCGCATGCACGAAAACATACAAAATCCCTCTCTCTTTCTCATTGAACTCGACCCCTTTCAATCTCAACGGAACTTTCGTTTCTTCAAGAAACTACACGAGAAGCTCATCCAGATAACAAATACGAACGCGAAACGAGAAGTGACAATATGAAAGAGCAAAAGGGCATTCCAATAAGAATAAGAAAATATACTGTTCGAACAGTCGCAAGCAGCATAACTAGTTTCAAGAATAAGAAAACGATTTTGAATGACAAAAAGGAAACAACATTCATTTCATTAAACCTTTGAGCGCAAGAAAACGTAGAAATAGTAAACAATGGCTTTATTAGTGGAGAGAGTTTACTTCTATAGGGAATACAAAATTGCAAGATAAGGTAAAAACTTTTACTGAATTTTCACCTAGAGACTTGACACGTTATTACACGTGTATACGTATACACAATTTCATATCTCTTAAATGCAAGAAACAAAGTACACAATTTTTATTAAAAATACGTATTTTATTTTAATATAATAAATGCTCGTAGAATTCATTTGCGTATATGAAACGGCACTTTCACTTGTAAATTATATATTAAATTTTTTATCTTAATATGTAAGATAAAGAACAACTTATTTAAAATCAACTTCGTATGCCATTATTAGAATTTTTACCATCATTTACCATCATTTTATAATAAAAATAATGCCAATTACAATTCGGTAATTTATATGGCAATTACATACGGACAAGTTTTCATTGGACGAAATTTTTTTTTTTTTTTTTTTTTTTTTTTAAATATATTTTTTTTTTTTTTTTTTTTTTTTTTCTAACATATACATTTATTATATTATTAATTAAGTAAGAATTTTATACAAATTACTTAATTTTAGTTTTGCATTTATATTCAATTAAAAATTTACTTAACCATTCTTTCACAAAAAAAAAAAATAAATAAATAAAATAAAATATTAAGTTAAGTAAAAATTACAAATACCTAAGATGAGTAATTTACAGTCTCTTTTTATATTTCACAATGAGACAAATTTCATTTGTATATTGACTTCTATATAGAATACGTTTTTACAATAATTTTTAATTAAAGATTTCATTATTCGAATATTGCCCAGTCAACTGTCTATATCATTTTTCTATTCAAACCAATATTAGAAAAAAATTGTCATTCTCTTTTAATTACTATTATTATTAAATGTTGTGATATAATGAAAATATTTATATAATTGTATAATTAATTGCCAATGAAAGTTAATAATTTAACAAATTTTATGGAAATAAAGTCGATCGAGCCTTGTATCTGTATTATCAAATCCATAAATTGTTCGACATCTTCAATATCCTTAATTGATATGAAATAATAATTACACAGACTAAAAATATGAACTAAGATTTTTTTATTCTATTTTATGCAAATAAAATCTCTTATTACCTCTAGCTCTTATATTTTTGTGAATGAAATGCATCTGTTGCTGTTATGATGTTGTGATAAAACAGAGTCGCCAATATCCATGTCAAATCTCAAGCAACAAAGTGACGGTAAGACACACGCGGAAATCGACGAGGATTAAAATAAAATTAATTTTAAAGATTAGAGAAAAGACGGGAGCGTTTAATGATTAACTATATTGTATTAAGTGTGTGTATATTTGTATTTAATGAGATTCTTATGTAATGAGACTCATTCGGAGATTGATTGATCAATGTGAGGTCGTCTGTTATTTGGTTTGCCTAAAATTGCCAAACACTTGCTTCCTTCAAATATACCCTTGAATCCAACATTCATGCACCATCCTTTGATGTTTATCGTTTTCCCAAGAAATGTCACGGAGAGTTGATAAAAATTTCCACTCTAGCGGTTGATTAGCGGGAATCCTTCCTCCAGTGCTGATATTGCAGTTAATTGATAGTGATTGCCCAATATATCGATTCAACTTTAGAACTTCCGGGTTCATTCTCCTCTTACGTTACCCACCGATACCTCTGTTATTTCACAACAAACTACGCGTAGAGCACAATGTATGTGTGTGATGTAATTTTCTTGTAGCTAGTCAGATTGTTCTATTCTTCCTATCATATATGTTGTGATTATCTCGTTTTTAATACAAAACTTAGCTTATTTTCAAGCAGATTTTCATTTATAATACCTTCTACATTTTTAATTTACTATAATAAGAACGCGAATACTGAAAATGATTTTATTGCATCGATTTCTAGTTACATTACTTCAATTACAGATACATCATAATGAATAATATATGCTAATATTTGTCTTATCGCGAACTTTTATTTACAAAAAATTTTAAAAAAAAATTTTTTTAAAATAGTAGCAACAAAAATTTTCATAAAACTACATATACAGTATACATTATGCAAAGACAAATATTTTACGAATTCATCAATTATTATTAGTTTTTATTATTCTCATAATTAATATTTATATCATTATACATTATATTTTACCTTTTCGTTTTATTAATATTTCTATCTAAACATATTTGTAGTTACATATTAGTCATTCTAGCTCAAGTGTCAGCATTAATTTGAAATATGAAATATATATGTAAAAGTCAGTTGAAATTATAAATCTTATTTGTATTTTTTAAAAAAAGTTCGTTTCAAATTATTAACAGTTTAATAGCGAAAATAAATTTCAAATATATAATTTCAAATAATACTATAATATTTTGAAAATAAATTCACTGCATTTATCATGACTAATATCAATTAATGATTTTATAACCTTTTTTAGAAATTAACATCATCATTGGAAAATCATATTTTCCAAAATCTTTATAATCTTTTAAGCAATACTTTATTACTTTATAACATGGGCGTAGTAATCAAATACAATTTGAATAGACTATATGAATGAAAAATTATTCAATAAATAAATGTATGCAAGGAATGTAAAATATTTTATATGAAATGTTAATTTTATAATGTATTTGTGGCATAAATTTTATTACTATTGATGAAAAAAAAAAAAAAAAAAAAAAAAAAAAAAAAAAATGAACGATTGAAGTTATTTTTGGTTTAATAAAGAGTATATAGAAATATGTTGACAATTCTAAAATTTAAAAACCATAGATAGTATGCAGATAAAATATAGTAGTATGTATTAATAAATTTTATTCCAATTTTAATAAATTAATAGATTTCTACATTGACGAAATGATGAGGAGGTTATATAAATTAAAAATCTGTGTTGTATTTATCATTGAATTGAATTGACTGTATTTTTTATCGTACCTAATTACATGTAATTGTTTTATCCCAAAAGATAATTAAAAAATCATGATTTAACATGCTATCGTACTTCTCCCTGTAAAGTAAAATAGTTTGAGAATTTTTTAATTCAATTTGAAAATATCATGGCCAATAACCTCGTAATAAGGTATGATATATCAAAAACATAGTCTCGATAATCTCTAAACACCATTCTGGCTAAGAGTAATCGACAGTCGACAATGGGATATTGTCGTCCCGGGATTAAAAGTTTATATCCGTCTTTGATGCGGATTCACAGCGACGAGAACCAACTTTCGGCTCGTCTCTCCAGGGCAGAGCCAAAACTGAATAAGCGAGAGAACCGAGAGACATCGAGTACACGCTCCAGCAATTTACTTCTGAATTATTCACCAGTGTCCAGATTCTCCTAGATCTTCTATCGTCGTCGTGATGCATGAGTTGCACACATGTGCGTGTTTAACTGTGAGAGTTAACTTCCCTCTGTATTTGGCGCTCGGACTTGAATTATTCATATTCACGAGATTACAACCGAATCACTAGTGTTATTATACAGATGACATGTCTAAGTCTAAACGATCGATAGTTGTAAAAGAACATATTGAGATTTTCTATTTCTTCTCTCTCTCTCTCTCTCTCTCTCTCTCTCTCTCTCTCCCATAACAAGTTTTTTTATGCAAGTGCAAATGAAGAGAAATTAATAGATGATCCCTCCCACGATTTAAATAAAGAATATTTTAGCAAACTTATCGCGCCAAGTTAACTGCTTATTCCAAAGATCCTGACAATTACAATAATTCTTGACATTTCACGTCAATTTTTACCATTCATTAACGTAACTTTTGAAGAGAAAAAAATTTCAAGAAAAAACGTATAAAAATGAAAGGTAACTAACTTAAACGAGAAAGTTTGTCATGACATATTAAATCACGACATTACGCGTATCATATATTATATTTCCTCTTACAGTATATCTAATGAAGGAAAAGCATAGAATTCGTAGTTTCGTAAATTTAAAAGACATAGTTACATAAATAATAGCCGTAATTTAACAAAATCATACTAGACATAAAGATAAAAATATATAATAATTTTATAAAATATGGCTTTCTCTATATCTCTTTTAAATAAAACAATTTTCTCAGTCACTTTGCATTTGCTTAATTGTGACTTTGATTAATAAGTGCACAAAACAAAAATTGACGAGGCGATATTTTTCAAAGAGTAAAGCATTATATTTCTTTTCCCTCTCTTCCCTCTCTGTGGCAATTTCTTATATCGTCGAAGAAATGCTCAGTAATACTGTTGGTGAAAACAAGTTTCGTGAAATCATATTTGCACTCCGGATCCCGTGGATATCGCGTACAATATATTTCAGCGCGTCATTCGCGTCCAAAAACAATGTCGAGACAGCGGTATGTCAATGATTGAATGCAACTATCAGTTTCCAACATTTCGATACACCTGTTCCGCTGTCATTTAAGGCATCGAGGAGGATTACCCCGAGGCACGACTACGCCCACTATCGCAATGCCTATCTCATGCAGAGTCTCGGGGCATTCCGACGGTTGATATATCAAATCTGCCATTGGCATCTCCCCTAAGACGATAGCGGTGCTTGATAGCTGCGTCGTGCCGCTGACGGCGAAAGGTTAGTCCTCGGAAGAAGAATAACTAAAAAACGGAGCCCAAACTTTTACAAAATAAAAGGACACTTTAGCATTTTAATTGGTACTTGTACAACTAGATATAGTCGCGATTAATTTGAGAAATCATTCTGGATACCGATACCGACTATCTCCACACAGCCAATATTCAACAGTGAAAAGTCACCGCGATATTATATTCGCGAATATTGAAAATCAAGAGAGATAGAGAGAGCCGAGACACGTGCTTTATCGCCTATTTGGGCGGGGACTTCGCTGCCATTTGACTTGGCAGTGCACTTGCAAGCAAGAAATTTGTGAGTGGGCTCTGCTACCTGTAAATAATCTGCATAGATTTAGTTTATCATCTAGTCGAGTAGTACGTGAGTGAAGCGAGACCCATTACCTTGTCAGGGCCAAAATCAAGGGAAATTAAAAAAAAACAACAACAACAACACTTGATTAGGAGAGAAATAAGAGCTGCTCAAGCGGAAGATTAATCAGCCCATTAAAGCCCATAGCTTTTTTTTAAACTTATCATAAAATTATGACAAGGTAATTGCCAATTACGATAAATTGGTGAATCCGATAAAGTAATGGATACTCCGAAAGCTGATATACATTTTAACGCTAGATCTCAGAAACCAGATTCCTCTGGTAATAAAATTGCATCTTGCGAGAACTTTCGCCGTATCCAAATTGCGCCTGCTTGCCTGAGATCAGTTATCCTATAACGAGGCTGAAGGACTCGCGACGTTTCAGCATCCGAAGAAGAGATCGATCGACCGTGAAACGGAGCCGGTAACTTTTTTCATATCTCGACATTATTGTCATAGTTACCAGGAGACTTTCGAAAAGTACACATTACGGTATGTGATGGGCTTTGAAGGGGATCGCGCACTCAGAACTCACGATCAGGCGCGAGAAGAATCTCTTACCATTTCGAAATTCGGATAGAATAACCGTGCCCTCAAATTACTAAGCACTCTGTAATATAAAATAATAAATTTGGCGAATGTTGCCGTGCTGCCTCCAATATAAGCCCTCCAAAAATAACTTTGGTGTGCGTCTCTGTGTGTGTGTGTGTGTGTGTGTGTGCGTGTGCGTGAGTGTGCGTGCGTGCGTGCGTGCGTGCGTGCGTGCGTGTGTGTATGTGTGTGTGTATATATAAAGCGACCGCTATTTGAATAACGAACGGAGGCTAAACGGACACCAGCCTGGGTTACGGTCGGCACGGAACACGATTATTCAAATTTCAAATACTCGCCAGCTGTAATTGCCTCGGATAATTTTGCAATCTGCCAAATCCAATTGACAGATTGGTAGAGTGAAACCTCGAGCCAACGTTAGGTAATTCGTCGCGAAGGGGCATTAAACGCAGCGACAAATGCGCTATCCACATTGTACTATCCCGAACCAGAGTACAAGTAGTACGTATATTCACAAATTATCAAGGATTAGGCAATCCTTGAGCATAGAATCGCGCCCGCGGGCACACACACACACACACGCACACACACGCACACACACGAGCGCGCACACACACACACAGACAGATATATATATATATATATATATATATATATATAGGGAATATAGAAAGAGATCGAACGAACGACTATATAAATAACATACAAAGCCATCGCGCGAGAAAACATTCGAGCAAAATGTCTGTAAACCGTTCGTGCTGGATGATGGAAGAAAGCAGCAGAGCCCAGCGCAAAGCTCATAAGGCTTCGATAACGCAATAAAAAAAACTCCTGAGCCAATGTCACGTTTCTATTATTAGCTAGTAATTTATAAGGAGGTAAGCTAGTAAATTATAAAGTTCGATAATAAAACGTACATATCGATTTTAAATATTTGCTTAACTTGTTGACAATTGAAATGAAATAACCGTTCGATTTAGCTAATTTGAAATGGCATTTCAGGCCATAGTCATATTATTTTTTCTATAGTTTTAAAACATCGATTCAAGAATCATATCATACATCTTACGAAATCGAGTAAACGATACATTAACTTTTTGAAATCTCAAAAATGAAGACTATACGAATATCTAATTACACAAATATCTAATAATTAATAAATTCGTAACTGAAATAATTACCATTTTTTTCTAAATAACAAAAATTTTAGGGAAAACAATTTAAATAAGTATGTATTATAAAATTATAGATATTATCCTTCGGTTAAATAATTATATGGGATATAACAATTAGATATATATCTCTTACTCGCTTTATACGGTCATTAAGAGCCGTAATTGTAGGAAGAATATACCAAGTGCTCTTTAGATCTTTAATATCGTTACATATTTACGCTATCATCATCTATTATAATTACTTCCTGTCCCATGCAATATTTGCAATGGAATTTAATCAACTTCCTTTCATAGAGTGAAGAATATTAAAATAATTAAGATAGAAGATTATTTACCAAGAATATATTTCAAAATAAAACGTACACAATCTGTATGAAATTTATTTATAAATTTTGTGTATAAATTTATTAATATAAACAAAGCAATCATAATATTAGCAGTATCTATGTTATCAATATAATGTAAAATGAATATTTTTTATTTTATTGATTAAAAGATATTAGCAATTATTATTTCTTACCGTTAAATTTCTATTGTGATTATTATTATTTTCATTTTTTTTTCTTCTTCCAAGAGTTTATTTTAGTGAGCAAAATAGAAGTAAGATTAAAAAAAATATTTACAAAATGTTAGTAATCTTAATATAGAAGTACGTTATATCTTTTTCGTATAAATGGTATAATTCAGTGCAATTATTTACACCAAAGAACCACGAAATAATCTGTATCCTTTCTTATTATCTTTTCTTTATTACCTATGAAATTAAAAATTCAATTAGAGGAAAGCGCTGATTAGATAATTTAATATAAATGCACAAAAATAAGATTCATTGATAAATAAGATGATAATGAGAGCCCGTATAAAGAACGCAAACTTTTTGCTTATTTTGCAATTACTTATAAAGTGAATTTTCATATTTATATTTTCATTAACTATTTTCAAAATTGCGGTTGTACATTTTTTCGAAAAGAAACTCTCTAAACAGAAATAAATTATTGCAACCTATTACAATAATCGTAAATAATATGTCGTAAATAATGAACTTACTTAGATGATTGTAATCATTTGTTTTTTTATATATAAGTAAAATAAACCAAATAAATATTCGTATACGCATGTAAAAGTATGTTTACGCGAGGAATTTGTTATCATAGGACTCAGTTTCTGCGTGAAAATAGTAATTTTTCAACAGTTCTAATTATTTATTAGTAAAATATTTTTTACTTACTAATTAACTCAATTAATAAAATCAATTATAATTCGTATTATATAAGGGAAAATATCTAAAATATACTCAATTATGAAATGTATTGGTAAATGTTTTATCGCTACTATGGATTATTAAATTATTTTATATAAACTTTTAAACTTCTGTACCAAAACCAGATTGAAATAGTGTAAAATTATTTTTGCTTACAAAAGTAGATCGATAAAATTTGTTGTAAAATTTTACATAATTATCTAATCAGAAAACTCATCTGTAAAACATATCATTACAATTATTATTATAGATCGCATGCTAGCCCATTATGTGATTTGATTTTTATAATTTAACGATCGAGTCATATAGTCGATCATAATTTTAATAGACTTGAACCGAATAGAAAAATTATACGTACGCACACAAGTTCAGTCGCAAGTGCAAAAAAAATATGAACTATGAATGGTAGAAAAAAATATATACATATTTTTAAGTAAAAGTAAAAAAATATTTATCAAAACATGTTATTATTCCTATTATTCAATTTTACTTTTCAATATAACCTGATTGTCATATGATATATAATAAAAATCTAATACAAAGTAAATAAATTCAAATGATAAAAAAATTGCCAATAATAACAACTATGTTATCATAATATAATAATAATATAATGTTTATAATAATACAAATAAGAAATTGTTTAAAATAATAAATGATTTATAACGTTGGAAGCGAATGAGAAAGTTGATGGCAGGTGTCTATTATTACTTATAACTCATATATAGATTATTTATATTGCAATAGTTTCAAATTAAACTAAAGATGGAATAAATTTTTTTCAATATAAAAAAAGATTAACTTTTAAATATTAAATAACGTTTATAATATAAATTTAATAAACACTATAGCTATTATATGAAATTTATTAATTAAATTAAAAATCTGTAGTTTAGAATTTCTTAATTTTTATTACATAATAATTAATGTGGAATAGAAAGAAAGTATAACATTATTAAATCTTTTCATTTTTTTTTTTTTACCTCTGCAATTATTTTTGAGTATAAATAAGCTATTTTATAAATTTTCTAGCAAATATTGTATAATCAAAATTCAGTTGGTCAATCATAAAAATATAAAAAATTCAATATTTAAAATACAATTTAATTATTTTATAACTTTTATAAATAATATATTTATAATGATATACGAGGGATTGTTCATAATATCTTATATAATCAAAAAATTATGAGTATATTGGATGAATATTCTTGTAATTTTTAAAAATATTAAAAACTAATGGACGGGAGTAAATTTCACATAAGTCAATTAATTGAGTTTCCTAATGTTAACGCATTTTTTTTTTATATTCTTTATAATAGTATGTAATCACACTATTAGTATATTAAATATAAAAAATATGATAAAAATTGTATAATAAATTGTGATTTTGGCCGGTTAATATTTTTCTTTCTTTGAAATTCTTTTTGAACGAGAATACGTAAGAAAATAAATCACATATCGAGAATATGAAATATATATATGCAATGTTCAATATTTGCTAACTTAATATATTCTTTAATATTTCAAATATTTTGTCTATTATTCTGGACATTTCTACAAATATTAAACGACGGAATTCTTATTACTTTGATATGAAAAAAACTTTGTTTTAATAAGTTTAGGCTCAATCAATCTCAACGATGTAATTTACCATTTTATTTAATGCCAGTAATTAAATATTACTTATTTTGATATATTAATGATAAGATAAGCTGAAAAAATTATGTATTCAAGTAGTACATAAAAGTATTCTTTTATTTGTTCAAAGTCAGTGTGACTAAAGCTCATTGCAAGACTAAATTAAAACTATTCTTGCAAAATATTTAAAGAAAAAACGAATCTCTGATATAGTCATGAAATGAAAAAAAAGTGATACATTATTAATTATTAATTATAATTATGATTATTCACATTTTCTCGACATATTTGAATATATTTTATTATACTGGGAACTATATTGACAATAATAATAATAATGATGATGATATATTTACAAACGCGCAATCACCGGAAGAGTACGAAGCAAACAACACAGTCAAGCATTTAAGAGAGCATCGAAAAATATCGTATACGAGCCGAGTGCATCCCTACGTCTGCAATCGCATATGGATCGATACGATCTGTAAACTCTGCAAGATATTCAAAAATATTAGTAGTGACTGATAGAGTAGAAGTGAAGTCGTCGAGGATAAGAGATTCAAAGTAGACCTTCCTCAAGTGCTACACTCGGAAAAACACAAAAGCCATTCGGGACGTCAAGCACTATTATGCTTCCCCATTGCACTCGTTAAGAGCCATCCAAGCTATTTCCGACCTACGTTTCCGCTCTTGCACTTTTGATTTATCTATTCGCTAAGATACAATCAACTTATGGACGACCATCGCAGAACGATATTTCAATGCTCAAGGTGTGCATTTTCGTTTTCGTTTTACTACATCGACATTCCTTTTTTTCCTTATTGACACACTCGGCACTTTGTTTCTTCTCTTATGTCTCCTCAGCTTGCGTTTTACATTTATTTTGTGGAACGCTTTGAAAGCGTTCGATTTAAAGTATTTCCTAGCTGAATGATCCACTGCAACATCTGATAATTTACTTTCTAATAAAGTAACAAAGTAGTTAGAACGCTCCATGATGTTCAAATATACTTAGAGACTATTATACATTAAACACCCTCGTACACACGTAATCATTAATATTTATTAATGCTTATAAATTTCATGCGTAATTAATCATCTTTTCATTTGAATTATTTATATATGCTGATGTATGATTTTACTTCACACCTGACTATGTATTTTATTTTTGTAATTATAAAATAAACATTATGAGAATAAAATAACTGCTGCGATACAAAGCTATTTGAACGCACAAAATAAAGATCGTCTTTACACAAACTAATACTTGTACTCAACATTAATATATATATATATATATATATATATATATATATATCAGTTTTCAAATTTAATTGTTTATTATTTATATTGATAGTAATAATTTGCTAATAAGAATTATATATATTAAAGTATAATTATATTGTTCTTATAACAAGTGTTTAAGATATCAGGCTTCATTACTACAAATATTATATAAACAAACATTATTTTCCTACCTAATTAAAATAAGTAAACTATATTTTGAGATTTTACAGATATATAATCGTTCCTATTTAAATAGTATGCAATACATTAAGTAGTTTAACTTTACACTTTCGTTTAATAAAACTAAAACATTAAAATTTTAGAATATATATATATTCGTTTTCTTCATATTTACATATGAATTTATACTCTTATTACCTTTAATTATAATAATATATGCAATAAGTATATATTAAATTAATATTAATATATATTTTCTAATGTCTACACTTGTTCCAAATGAAGAAAATTATAAAATAAGTATCTACTCGTATAAATTCATTATACGTTCCTCTAAAAATACATTAGAATATTTTATTATGTTTATACAATCATTATAATACATAAATAGTTGTTTTTGGCTTTATTATCGACAGTTATTTTAAATTAAAAATTATAGCTCAAATTGCCATTTGGTTAAAAATGACATTTAGTCGTATACCAGACCTAATTATGAATTTCTGCACCGATTAGTAGTAACTCAAAGCTATTATCCTTCTTCGTCAATCGCTAAGAAGATGAAATATTAATCTTAATCTCATTTTTAATATTGAGACTCAGCTTGATGTGTACGCTTAAAGCAAAACAGCTACAATATCAATATAATATAGATATGAAATAGATTTACTTGCGAGAACGTGATTTGTTGGTTATGTCAACAAATCTCCTCCATATATTCTATATATAATATCAAATATAATTCTATTATGCCAAGATTCTTCGTTGGTCTTCGTGAAACACAGAATTTTAATTAATCTCTTGGTTAATTGACTCGCAGGCTTATACCACTACAATACTTGTGCTATTTATTTATAAGATTAAACTGGACTAATAAAACTGACTAATTGACGTTGACATTGACGTTATTATGAATTTATATAAGAATGTCAATTTTTTAAAAATTCATTAAAATATCTATAATATTTATAATATAAGGTTTAAAAAAAAAGGTCTAAACATGCTGCGGTGGTATTTATACCAACAAACAGTAATTACAAAAAAAGATTTTACAGAAATTTTTTTTTTTCTTTAGTTAAAATAGCAATATATGCAAAATAAATTTTGTGACTAAAAAGAATATAGACATAATAAAACAGTAATTTAATATACGCATAAGAATAAAGAATCTACAATTCTTTTTATTCACTCTTTTAAATACATTATTTCTAATCTTATTTAATATTAAATTTGAACGGTTTAAAATGAATAAATTTAAGACTAAAATCTTATTAAGCTTGTTAACAAAAATCGGCATGATACATTTTTCATAAATATACAGATAATATAATAATTGTTAATGAATATTGATAAAAATGTAATTTATATATTTATATTTACAGAATAATGCTATATTATATATATATATCGTTTTTACATATTTTGCTTTTGATGAAATAAATATTATATATAAGAAATGTGAATATATATTCTTTTTATTAAAAACTTGTACAAACTGTACAAATAAAATAATCAAGTGGTTTATCAAATGAATTATTTCATTAACTTTTAATTCATATATATTTTACAACGAGATAATATATATGTACAAAATAAACATATTAATCATGATTATTAATAAATACTATTTGAGAAACTATCATTTAATCTATATTTAATATAGATTATACCAGGACTATATATTCGTATAATCATTTATCGAGCTCCATTGAGTATGTTAAGTTTAAAAATATTCTGCTCAGAAATTGTTTATTAACTGTAAGATAACAGTATGGGAGAAGAGAAAAAAAAAAGTAGATAGAGAAAATGCGAAAAAAGAAAGTAAGCAAAAACCGAGATAAAATATTTTACCTCGTTAAATTAACTCATCATAAGTTCACACTTGATTGAACGGAGTCAACATACCCACAACCACGTACATGCACTCATCAACTGATCAATGCACTTTCATCACGTTCGCAGATACCTAATGTACTAAAATTTATTTCGAAATGATATAGATGTTTGAGTATTTTTCATTGGATCGTCACTATCTTATGTTTCCTTCTATCTACTTTAATATTTATGCGGGATAAAAAATAAAGCAAAATAAAAATATAAAATATCAAGGATCATTACTCTTCTAAACTCTAAAAGTTTTTAACAGACTTCAGATTTATAAATTTAATTAATTCTATTTTTATAGTTATTGCAAAAACATTGAATCTAAAACAACATAAAGAAAGACATTCATTGATTTCCAAGTCACTTATATTGGAAGTGTTAACATGACATAACAGTCATAAAATAAATTTTTTATTACTTTTTTGAAAGCAAAACATCCAAGTATAATGCCATTGAATTCGTATCGAAATGACCAAAATTATTGATTTTCCAGCAGAAAAAGTGTTGTTTTGTTGAACAGTTTTTACATTGCCAATAAAAACTTTATACATTTTCATCACGATTTTTTAATTTTTATTTATACATTATATACATTATATACATTATATACATTATAAAAATCATAATATTTATAATTTATTTTAATAATATTCTCAGAGTATGTAGAAGCTCTTATTATCCTAAATTCTTTAAAAAAAAGTCTCTATAATCGCATTATCACAACACTATTTTCATTATAAACATTTAAATAATAATCTACTATTCAACAAGCACTAATTCCATTCAATTTTGTGTGTATTTGTATTTTGCATATATACCTAGAATGTGTGCCTGTAGACGTAAATGTCAAATTAAAAAAATTTTTTTCGTATTTCAATCAACAGTAAAATAAATTTTCAATGCGTTCACAGTTTTGTATAATAGAGATTTAATAATTTTAATTAGTATAATTTAAGACAATTGAATTTTTTCTCTTGTAAAGAATAAATTTAACAAATAAGTACGTTAAAAAATATATTTAATTCATAAGTTCATATAATTTATTTATTACTAAAATACTAATACGCGAATCAAAATTTTGAATTTTTCATGTAAAAAAATATTTTACAAAAACTATATATAAAAAATCTATTTTAATGAATATTCAACAGCTTTCAACATCATTTCCTAAAATCGAAAGTTAATTGAAATTAAAATTCAATTATTTTCTTATTCCAGAGTATATATTATGTGAGTATAACAAACATATTGCAATGTTACAATCTCCGACCTTCTAAAATTATCACGTATTCAATAGGATTTTGAATATCAGCACTGACCTTTAAGATCTTATAGTATTTACGATATAACTTTAATGTTTTCCACGCCATTAATTAGTGCTTCTACATATATATATATATATATATATATATATATATATATATATTTATTTATTTATTTATATTAGCTACCATGTACAATCTAATATTTTCTGGTACTTCTCGTACACAGCCACTTATAAAATATAAGAAAATAGTAGATTTATAATGGCCATGTATTTTATGTATGTTTTACTATTCGTAACATAGAAAGTACACATTAAAGTATACGAGAATTGTAATAAACTAGCATAACGAAGACTATAGTTATTCGTAAAATTATACTACACAGCATATATAAATTCTTCATTGGAAAAACATTTGTGAAGATAGACATATATATGTTCACATTTATTTAATCGACTTATATAAAAAAAAAAAACATTAACTATAATGTATAATGATAACATTGTACATTGATAAATATTATTTTTAATATTAGTCGATTAAAAAAATAGTTCTTTCAATTTTTAAAATTAATTTAATAGATAGAAATGTATATCCGCAGATATGTATAGTAGGTTGTTATAATAGACGTTACAAGGCAAATCGACATTAATTACTTTTCATTTTATGACAAAATTACAATCTCGTAAAATTAAAAAAAAATGAATTTTTTAATGCTAACGTTTTATTAATATCGTTTGCAGTATACTTGTTTAAATTTGAATATTTGAATAATGAATTGAATGAAGGAAAGTATGAGATTAAAAAATATAAGTTCCAGTTATAAATATATATTCACTAAATTTATACCGAAGATATGCATAATAATGAAATCGTGTAAATTATTGTTGAATGTATCAGGAAATGATTTCAAGAAAAAATTAAATCTTACTTGAATCGAATGATTGATTGTACCGTATTTAGACAAACATTTCTTTAATAAATCTGAATGTACTAATGGCCTCGAAGCATTATTACACATTCCGTTATTCAACAATATTGCTACTTCATTTAGTCTAAAAATACTTGGCGGCAATGAGTCCATTCGTTTATACGTCAATCGACGCGTCGTTATGTTAAATTCCTATCTAATAATTCTGCAAGTTTGTATAATGTGTTGTTGCATCATGTAGCGCTTGGACTAATTTTTACATTTTCCGAGCCATTGGAGAATTTTGGAGAAACAATTAACAACGAAGCAATCAATATATCGATGTAGTATTTTAAAATATATAAAATATTTCGATTATATCTATTTTATCGCGTACTTATTTGACAAAAAAATTATAACGCGACACTGCATGTAATGTATATATACATACGTAATGTTATAGAAACGTTAACATTTAATTAAAAAGATATAAAAAACAAATAAATTTTAAGTAATTTTTATGAATTTAAAAATGAAAAACAATGATAATGATTGCGTTAATAAAAAACGTGAAATTTTAATGTTAATCGTTACACGTTGCTGTGAAAAATTCTATTGATTAACGAAGGTCAAAGAAAGAGATAAGAATAAAATCTGTTACAGCATAAATTATATGCAAGAAGTAAACACATTTAATAAAGATACATTTATGTAACGGAGCCCACTTTCAACTTGTCAAGATTAATGTTAAATGTAAAATTGAAATTCTATATGAGATATTATTAAAAAATTTTATTCAAAAATTCAAAATTTTTTTTCAAACATTGTTTACTTTTTCTCTTTTTATACTTCGACTTTTATTGTATTATTTATCCCCTTCATTTGTTTTTGTAGCTTTTATATTCTTCACTTATATTACTATCGTACAATACCATAAATTTAAATATTTCTGATGTTTTTATTTAAATATTTCAACACTTATTTGATTGAATTGACATGAAATAAGTGACTTTGAAATGTTTTTTTTTTTTTTTTTTTTTTTAATAAAATTATTTCTCTATATTATACAACTTATAATGCTAAGCCTCGGTCTTCCTATCGAAATCAGCATTTTTATCGATATTTATTTCGTCAATAATCACATACAAAGTTGAATGCATTCGTTAACGCCCTTTCATCGATCTCACTAATGATGGATTATAACTTAGATTTTCATAATCATGAGTATTAGTGGTGTAAATTCTCATTATACGACTTTACTTGTACTATAGTGCATACAAAGGTCACACAACTCTCCCGTTATGATACTTCGGCTGTCTGAGCCAAATGCAAAGTCAATAATAACGTTTAATTTAACTACTCTACGATCTCGTGACATATACAACGTAGAATACAAAATACGTTAATGTACATTTGCAAATAGGTCACTAGTTCGTTCCAATATATCCGAAATAATCTGAACATTAATAGTTTTATGCGATATTTCAAATGTGATTATCAAATAAGGATAACTGCACATTTATATAAAGTGTAACGTTATCTGTATGGTCATTGACATGGCCGGCACAATGATCGGAATTACCAATTTTGTATTGCATTTTTAGTTTTTATAATTTACATGTTTTTGATTTGCATTTTTATTTAAATTTAGATCCTCTGTTTCCTTCAAATAAATTAATATAGATCTTTTGGAACATTTATTGAGTCGTCTTTTGGCATTATTCTTGGAATCTACTAATGTTTTTTTTTTTTTTTTTTGGTAGTTATTTAATTCATTAACTTTTTCTCTTATTTTACATAGTTATACAAAACATAAATAATTCTTATCGATACTATTTATTACATTTTTTTCAGCTTTTTTAATTTTAATCTACTTTTTCAAATTACTAACTTTTCAATTAATTTTGACATTTCTGTGTGTGTGTGCGTATATATATATATATATATTGATATTTACCTGATGATATTATAAATTAACAAGATATTACTCTTTCTATTTACGAATATCCTTACATTTGCTTCTTATAATATTTATATAAGATATCATCGTGACAAAGAATTCTGAAATTTACCATAATTTTATTTCACATAACATAGGATGGAAAATACGTTTCTAGTTTTCAATATCGATCTGTTATATCTGTATTATATATTTTCTAAAATATTATGATAATCCCGCTGTTCAATTACTCATCAGAGTACCATCAGCTATAGCACGTATACGGTTAAATTTGATAAAATATGTCGTCTTGACTTGTTTTACCAGGTAATCCTTTGGCTAATGTGACGTTGATTTACTTCTAAAACAGAATTTGTGCCGACATTCTGACTTATAATACTTCGATGATAAATCGTTGCGCTTTGCTGCAATTTTGGCATTATATTATTGCTTTATAACTTAACTAACTTGATTTTATCCTTTTTCAAATACACATTATCTCATTTTAGTATATCCGCTGGTTATACTGTTATTATTATGCGTGTTATTTAAGCGAAACCAACGAATTCGTCAAATGCTCTTAGTTTTTGTATAAACAAAGCAAACTAGTCGTCATTAAAGATTGTTAGTAATTGTTGTCAATTTGAAAATTTGAATATATTTATTATAAAAATTCTTCTACTTAATAGTTTGAAAGATTAATTTATCGAGTTTATTATTTTGCAATGGAAAAAGTCAAGTTTTCTTTTTATTATTATAATATTGATAACGTGTCACGCTATAATTTGATTGAATAAATCGTATACAATTAAATATTAGAATCTATATTCGATTTATTCGAAGAGTGCATTTTTAACTCTAATATATAAAATTTGTATTTATTAGAGAATTTATTGTAATGAGATAATATAATAGAAATAATATAATAATAAATAGAATCGTTAATTACCTCGTTAATTTCAACAATAACAACAACAACAACAACAACAACGAAACATCTCTTTTTCCAGCAAATTTTTACAAAAAAATGATGTTATAAATATTACTCATTTCTTTAATAAAAATGCATATTTGTATTTATAACTTTAGTATTAGAAAAAGCCATGCGTTTGACGATTAAATCTCGTTCCTTACTTTCGCTTCGTAACACCCGATTTTCTTAAAACTCTTGTTTAATGGAATTCCTTTTGTCATATTCATAACTACGTATACACTATTTCTTTATTCCTCTCCGTTTTCTAACGGTTTTTCTTGGCTCCTAACGATTCACGGAATCGGCTCATCTAATATCCACACGAGGTAATAATATACTTCTAGTACAAAAACTTATTAGCGACCACCTTTTTTTTTTCTTTTTATTATCTTCGATTTAAGAAAAACCATGTGATTAGCGTTTCTTTTTAGGATTAAAAATTTTACGAAATATAGAGAGAGAAGAAATGGTAAGTAATAATTATTTATTTTATTTTTATCGACTCATACAAAGTGTAAAATATGAATAAACAAAGAATATATAATGCTATGATTTTTAAAATGCTTCGGTACTTTTTGCGTTTTAATAACTTGCGAGATCACTTAAGAAACCTCGTTTCACGTAAAAGTATTGAGACAAATTTATAAATAATATTACAAAGAAAAAAAGAAGAAAATAAAAAAAAAAAACAAAAAAAAGAAAGAAAAAAAAAATCAAACCAATAAGCCTGTATTCTTTGAGTGCAGGAAGATGGTGAAAGCGTATCTCCGCTTGATTATTTTCCTCTCTCTCTCGTATAAATACCACTTTGAACTCCTTATACACTAAAGCCATTATACTTTTGCTTTGCCGCCGCACTTCGTCCCGCCGACATTCGACTTGTTATAATAATTATCAGCTCTCTCGCTCACCCACTCGCCTCGGAGAACTTGTCGTATGTCTTGTCGATCATTATCTCGAAAAGTACGGGTCTCTCTCTCTCTCTCTCTCTCTCTCTCTCTCTCTCTGCCTACCTGCCCGGCCAAGCACACGTGTAGAGAATATGTACACGGGATTTTTAAATTATGGCAATGTGGCATAACGGAAAGGAGAAAAGCTGTCGACGAGGTGAGTTGGCAACGATGCCGCTAACTCGCCCATGCACGTCGTCGTCGTCGTCGTCGTCGTCGTCGTCGTCGTCGTCGTCGTCGTCGTCGTCGTCGTCGTCGTCATCGTCGTCGCATGCGCCGTGGCATCTCCAAGTTTATTGGCTCGGGCGCTCGAGTCGTCGCTGCAGGTGACAAACTTATTGGGTGTTCTATTGCGCATGCGACGACGACGTTCCTGCAACGTCCGAGCTGTGTTGCTGATTGGCAATATTCGCGGTGACAAGTCTCTCTCGCTCTGTTGTACCCGTGTTCGCGTGTAAGCTGGGGAAAGAGGCGAGTTAAAGTGGCGGAAGTTCAAGCGACCTTTAATGAATTGTACTTAATTGCAGCTACGCGTCCGTTATAAACGATAGTACTTAATGAGCAATGAGCGGTCAAAAATTTCAGTATGACGAGAGCGGAGGGACGTTTTTCTATTTCTTGTTATCCTTCTTGGCACTGCTTCTCGTCCCAAGTACATTTTATTTGTGGCCACGTTGCCCGAAGCCAGGTAAGCGATGTTGCTTTTATAACTTTTCCAATGTAAATATGTTTTTCGTATCATTTTGCCAATGCCAATACTACGGATTGATCGATCATTCGCGAAAAGTAATGCGAGTGCTTAATCATATTCCGCGTTATGGGTTATGTTGCTCGTTGGGTGTAAGCAAAACAGAATAACAGCTGAGTTATAAGAATATCGAGTGTTTATTTTCGAAATTGACGAATTTCTTAAATTATAAAGCAGTGTGGATAGAGAATTGTAATGTTGATTTTTGCTCACCAGATCCGAATCAGATAGTAAAGGAATGCCACTGCGATGGGTGTAAAAAGAAAAAAGTTATTCTCCAAAAAAATGATCCTTGGAAAGAAACGAAGGCACTTTTTAGGTAAGGCAATGTATTGCGTTATTTTTATTTATTTATTTATTTATTTTTTTTTCTCCAATGCTTTATTTATTATTGTTTATCGTTATTAATTAATGGTGCTCGATTATGTTCAATTTTATAGGAAATTTCTTATTATGTGTGGATGGGCGTTACTTGCCTTCCTTGCGTATAAAGTTTCGCAATTCGATTATGAAATGACCAATTTTGATCCTTATGAAATATTGGGTGTTTCACCCGTAAGTAAACATTTTATTCCCTATAAATAAAAATTATTTTAATAAATAGTATCATAATTGTCGCTTGCTGGGACAATCGTATCTTAGCAATGTTTTATTAAGTCAATAATAAAATTTAATATCACTGTTAACGATGAATTTAATGTAGTGTTATATTAAAATACAATCTTCAATGCATAATTAGACGCGTAATCGCTCATCTGATTAACTATTAAATAGAATTATATAGAAATTTTTAACAACGATTTTGTATTATTTATTATTTTCATTTATTTATTTATTTATAATTAATAATGTAATATCGTTACAGAGTTCTTCGGCTGGGGCAATCAAAAAAGCTTACAGGCAGCTTTCTTTAATTCTTCATCCCGATAAAGAAACTGGTAATGAGAAAGCATTTATGAGACTAACAAAAGGTGAGGTGATGCTGTGTTAATAAAAAAAATACACAAGTAAAAGATACAGTTGATATATATTATAAAACGTTATATTTAATTTAATCGATTACAATAATGAAATCTGTTGTGTCACTTTAGCTTATCAAGCATTGACTGATAAAGAAGCGATGTCAAATTGGGAGAAATACGGCAATCCCGATGGACCGGGTGCTATGGGTTTTGGCATAGCACTGCCATCGTGGATTGTTGAAAAGGAAAATTCAATGTGGGTCTTAGGTGCCTATGCCCTTGTATTTATGTTAGCTCTACCGACCGTCGTAGGAATGTGGTGGTACAGAAGTATACGTTACACTGGTGATCAAGTAATGTAGTTTGTTTAAATTATTATTAAATCTGCCATTAATATTTACGTCTGTAGGTGACGTATCCATCGGTACCAATAATTCTTCATGTTTCAGGTTTTATTAGCTACGACCAAAATGTACTATGCTTTCTTCCACAATACTCCAACAATGACATTAAAAAGAATAATTATGGTTCTTGGAGCCTCGTTTGAGTTTGAAAAAAAATATAATACAGATATTATTGAAAGGTTATCGGACAATGAAGAAGTACCTGCAGTATGTATAATTTAATGTTTTAAATTAAATGTGTCTCACGATTCGATGGATTGACTCAATTTTAAAATTATTCTACACAGTTAATTAGACAGTTGCCGAATTTAGGGGAAAAAAACAAAGAGTATCCATTGTGTCTAATGTATTCTATTAAAGCAAGAGCTTTAATACACGCTCATTTATCACGTATGATATTGAATCCAGATACATTGGAGAAGGATAGACAGTATATTGTAAAAAAATGTCCATATTTAATACAGGAAATGATTTCCTGTGTAAATCAATTAATTGTATTAGCTTATGCTAGGCAAGGTCTGTATGAAAATTAATTGTATAACGTATCTACTATCAACTACCAATATTATGAGAATATTTATTCAATTTTTAGTTCAACACTTGCCAACTATAACAACAATTGAAAATTGTATGAGACTTTGTCCTATGATTGTACAAGCATTTTGGGAATTTAAAAATCCTTTGTTACAACTACCTCATATCACGGAAGATCATCTTAAATATTTTAAGGCCAAGAAGGTTTTTTTAGAATAAAATTTTAATAGCGACCTATTATGTTATCATAAAATTTACAAGTTGCATATTAACATTTATTTTAGGTGAAAAGCCTTCAGGAATACGCTCAACTAAAGCGTGAAGATCGAAGATCAATTTTACGGGGCTTGTCAGATAGTCAATTCGATGATGTAATGAAAGTCTTAGGAAACATGCCTTTTATCGATTTTAAAGTTCGATCAGAAGGTATTGAAATTAGTTGATATTAATTTGTAATAATTATCTTAAGAAAAAGGGTATACAATTTTTCAAAATAAAAAACAGATATATGAAAATGTTTCTTTTAGTAATCGACGACGAAAATTCTACTGTATACACAGCGGGTGCTATTGTAACTGTAACAGTAACTCTTACACGTACAGATATGGCGCATTTATTTGGCGATGATACAATTAAGGAGAAGACATTGATTGAAGAATCTAAAACTGAGGCAGATAAAGAGGAAGTAGCTGATGATCAAAATCAAACGGTCACCAAAAGGCCTGCGTGGTTAAGACAGCGAAAAGTTCAAAAGAAATCGCATAGTAAAAAAGGATCAAATAAAAAAGGAGCCCCTCCTAAAACAACCACGACCACCATAGCCGCTGGTGATAATGGTTTATCTAGTCAGCACACTAATTCGTCTCCAAAATCGAAGAAAGATAAGGAGTCCAATAAGGATAATATCAAAGAAAAAATAAATGGTTTGAAATATTCGTATACTTATGTCGTATATTTATTGATGACAAAACACATGGTAAAGTAGAATGAAACGTATAATGCAAACTCTCTTTCAGCTTAGCTTAGCTTAAAATCATTGCGAAATTTGTAAGCGTGCAAAGCATTATAATCACATTTAAATTATTAAAATGGCAGGATTTTTACATTAAAATATTGAATGACATGCAAGGTCTTTCTAATGTAGATTCAGACGCGAGCGAAAGCGAGGCGCACAAAAGCGATAGCAGCGACGATGATAACAGCTCGCACGAGAGTACAAAGAAACAACAAGAATCGGAAGTCGGCGAAGACGACGACACCGAGTGGAATAAGTTTCAACAGCGTTTATCGAAGCGCGACCGATTGCTCGATGGTCGCAGTAATTACTCTCATTTAGTACACTCGCCTTATTTCCCCGATGTCAAGCAGGAGTACTGGTGGATTTATATTTGCGACCGTAAGAGCTTAACCCTCCTCACGGCGCCAATTCACGTTACTTCGCTCATCGACACCGAGGAATTCCAATTACGTTTCACCGCGCCTCTTTGGCCTAACATTTATACTTTTACCGTCTGTCTACGCAGCGATTCATATTTGGGTTTTGATCAACTACACGATATTAAAGTAAGCTATTGTCATCTATGAGGATGCTTGTCTTATCATTTATAAGAATTTTATCTTTAAGTTGAAATTATTGTTTAAAAATATTTATGAATCTTGTTTTTACTACCATTGGCTGACTCTGTAAAATTTTTATCAGTAAATTCCATTGGGCTCGTTGATGAAATTATCGTGAGGCTAAACGCGAGATAAATGCTATTAAAGCTTTAATGTTCGTCTATCACCAAATACAAATGTTAAATCTCTTATATTGAAAATTGCCTTTCAATTAAGATAATTTCTGACAATTTTACCTATGTTACGTTTTACCAAAAACTGGTATTATTGCAGAATATTGCGACTGTAAGAATGGAAACAATTGAACTTTAAAACATTGTTTTGCTCGTTAAAAAAAAAAAAAAAAATTTGAATTATTATTCTCATTATTATCTGTTAATAATGTTCGTTGTAATAATCTATTTGTTCAATGGAACATCGTTTGGGAGAGTGGGGGGGGGGAGAAATCGTTACGTTTAAACAGTTGCATTTAAAGAAATATTTCATAAGGATTATTTTTTTATAAATTAATATTATTTAATATTAACGAGTTTACACATTTTATTCGAAAAATTTAAAAGTTTAACGATTCTTTGAATAGCTGGATGTAAAGGAGGCTGCAGCCATTCCTACCGATCATCCACAATGGGAAATGTCTGACGAAGAGACAGAAGAAGAAGTCGATGCCGCCGATGAACATTCCGAGTTCACGACTGATGAAGATATCAGTGATAACGAATGAACACTTATTGTGTCAAATGAAGTAAAAAAATACAGGCAATGTGCATCTATGCACCGCGCAATTATCATTGTGAACCTGATGGATTTTATTTTTAATTAACGAAAATGAAAGAAAAGAATAATTATTAAGCAGAGATAAAACAAATGAGAAAGTAATGAAATATGATAAGGAGGGAACGGGTGTTTTGTATATGAAAATATATAGTATATAGAGTTCATGTGAGCATTGTAACGTACTAGGTGAATGATATAATAAGTGAAGTTTTTCAACAAAATGAAGCATCATGCACAGTGAATATAAGAGTACGATATTTATTTTACATTGTTAATTATTAATTTTTTGGAGAACATGTATACACCTTTTTAATAAAATGGAATTGTCTATATGTTTAAGTATGCAATGTCTAATGTTAATTAAAATAAATTTATTCTTGCACATATTTTATAATATAATGTTTATATCTTGAAGTTTTCTTTACACAATATTTTATTAGCTTAATATTTATTTTAATAAACTTATATCGTTGAAGTATTTTTATTTTAATTGCTTATTATTATTTTATCATATTGTAAACTAAACGTACCAATTTATTATAAATATTAAATAATAAAACATAAGAAAATTATTATTGAAAGACGGATAAAATGTTATGTTTTTAAATTCCAGATAAACTTCTAATCAGCTTTCACTAAATTTTTTTCCATAACACAAAAAATGACCTTCTTTGATCAAAAAGAGAAAGTTACTAAGATAGTTGTAGACCTTTAGTATTAAATCAAGCGTGACAGTTCTTACGGTTTTACCAATCCAAGACGTAAAAATCATTTAGTTTCCGATCTACCGTCTAACAATTTCTACTTTAACCACGAAAAACAGCTCATAATACTGTTAAAATGAATGTAATAAATTCTTTAATGATATGTTGTTTGTTGGTTGCATTCTTTGTTGATTTATCACAATGTAAGTACAAATTTCAATTGAAGATTTATCAATAATAACGAGCTATATAAAATATTTAATATACTACGTGATTTTTTATAGCTTCTAATGCAGAGCAGAAAACAAAATTCACTAATGTTGGTTTTAATGGTCCAGTATATTCTTTTGTTAAAACTGATAAGCAAGCTAATATAAAATGGGGAGTTAGACATTACATTCCAAGAAGAAAGTTCATACGAGACAAATTGTATTACAAATCGTAATTGTATACATATTTATCACAAAAAATAAAATATTTACTTTACTTACACATGTATATTTAACTATTTAAAAAATAATATTTGTACTAAAACATAGATAATAATTAACAATCGTTATTTTTAATTCGTTAACATAATAAGAAATTTCATTGCTAAGGAGATAATATAATTTGTACATTAAATTGATTAGAAAACAATAGTTTTTTTCTTCTTCTTACATAGTACTATTTAGCCATTACATTATATATGTACAATGTTAATTTTTTTTAATCGTATAACACTTTTTTATACATATCACATACTCTTACAATTTAAACAAATGCTAGTACGTATTTTGCTTAAAGAATATGATTGTAAATAAATTTCGCAAACTTCTAACTTTTTATGATAGATAATAAATAGTTTGATAATTTTAAACAAATTTTTAAATTGACATCGAATAAAAGTAATAATAATAACAGATTACATGAATTGTAATGGTATATCTTCGATATCATACAACAATATTTTATATTGATATTTATTTACTAAATGCCTTAGTTGAATAAATTTTGAGAACATCGAGCTTTTTATAAACTGATTTTAGACCAATTGTCCTGAATATCTTGTATATATTTGTCTAATCTGTAAATTAAAAATTTAATTAATACTTTCAAATTTTAATTGCTGAATAGTAAATTATGTTTAAAATTAACAAAATTTATCATACAAAGAACGTAATATTATGTTATCCTTAATTTCGGCATCGTCATTTGTGATAGAACTTAAGCCACTATTAGTTGTATTATTATCAAATGTTGCTGCACTACAAGAAACATAATGTGGAAATGAATGAGACATCTCCATTATTTTAGAAAATTTGTTTGAATAAATTTGTATTAATTCTATGGCTGAATTAAGTATTTCATAAAGTGATTGCAATTTCATCATAGAGCAACGTAAATACCTAGAAAAAATGTTTATGACTCACACTGTAAGCGTATTAATTACTCTAAATTAATTAGTATTGATTACTTTGTAATTGTAGTTATTTCAGAATCGTGAAGCTGTTTTGTTTTTTGTTCTTCGAATTTACTGAAACTTTCTGATAATATCTTAACTTGATTGTTAATATAATCAGAGCTACACGTAGCTTTATTATTTTGAAATATAGAATACATATTTAAAAAATCATCGTACCTAAATAAAGATTATATATATTTGAATAAATAACATTATTATGGAACTGAATTAAATTAAATTTCAAGAAATAAAACAATACATTACATTTCTGAATATTTTTGATAATTATATAATAATTTTCCATTATCAAACTTCTCTTTGCTTTGATTATTAAAATGTTGTATAATTTCTACTTCAATGATCATGTCATTAAAAGCTTTATAAAGCGTTTGAATTTTAATATATAATTCATTGGTTAAATCTCTTTTCTCTTCAAGTATATTGTTAATTTTTGTTAATTCTAAAAATGTATTTACATGTTTTAAAAGTAATTTGATATTGGGTAAGCTTGTTTCGATTATTTTATTTAAAGTAATTAATTTTTTAGTAAGTATATCTCTGAAATGAAGTAATACAATTAATATCCATACGATGAAGAATATTTTATATAAAAGTTGAATAAGATGAGATTTTTAATTGCTTACAATTTTGTGCTTAAAGCAAATATATAATGTTTAAACAACTGAAGCTCGCGTTTCATTAAATAAATAATTGCTGTGTAACATTGTCGTAATAATGAATGATCATTGATTACTGCTGGTTCAATTAACATAATATCAAGAATCTTAGGTAATTTAAAATCACTATCCATATCTATTATTTCTAAAGAATCAATTTTGTATACATATAATATTGAATTAGGAATTGGTCTTATAGGTAATTTTATAGAATCTTCTATACTATTGAGCACATATCCTGTTATATCTGCAATTATTTGTTCACCAATTGGAATAGAAATTGTTTGCTCTATCCATTGTTGTAGTTCCATAAGAGTCATACCACTGCTGATATTACACTTATCAATTCGATACGAAGATAATGAAAATATATACACAATCTATAGAAAATAAGGTAAAATGTAGGTAATAATATTATTATTTATTATTCGGTTATAAATGATTAACGACTTGAAATTAATAATATAAATCAACATATGAACTATTTAATATTTTGACATTCTTCTGTAAAATTTAATTATTACTTATTGATTATATTTGATTATACTCTTTCTTACCCTGGTTGGTAAAATTTTGTTTAATGCAGGAAATATAACTACTTCATCGGAATTTTGACATTTGCCTCTTTGTTTTGGATCGCATTGCAAGGCAACTTGAAACCATTCAATTATATTATTTAACATACCTCTGTAATATTTAGAATTATTTTTGATAAATACATTAGACTTCAACTCTTATAATTGAATAAATTCCTTACTCTGGAGAATCATTGGGATATATTATGTAATCATAGACTTCTAATTTTCCATTTATTTCTGTTGCGCATATTTCATTATACTTTTTATTTTGCACAAAAGTTATCCTAAAAATATAAAAAAAATATTTCTTCTTTGAAATGTAGAACAGATATTAATCTTGAATTTACCATGTCAATGAGTTTGATATTACAAAAGGATTATAACCAGTTAAAACTATAAAAAATAGTATTCCTATACTCCAATAATCAATAGAACAAGTATATTTGTTATCGGAAAAAATTTCAGGAGCATCGTAAGCATGAATTTCGTCCGCTGATGCTATAATGTTTTTACATTTTATATGATATCCAAGATCTATTAATTTATAAATAATCTGTAAATTTATACACCACAGAAGTTAATAAATTTGTTAATTTATCATATTATTATTGTTAGAATAATTTACCATTCCATTTAATTCGTGAAGTACAATATTTTCAGGTTTAATATTGCAATGTATTATATTCTTGTCATGTAAATATTTAAGAGATGATGAAATATCTTTCATGATTGATAATACGTCTTTGTATATTAATCCACATGCATTTTCTGGTTTATTTAGAATCTATGTTGAAAAAGTTATTTTAAATTAAAATGCAAATATGCTTCAAATCCATAACAATAAATTTAATAAAATGAAAAGGATTTAAAACTTTAATCGTTGTTATCCGTTATATTATTATAGTTTGAGTTTTATAGATTATGAAGATGTTTTCATAACATAGACACAAATTGTACGAATAAATTTGCCATGTTCCTACTTTTCGTAAATCTCCTTTATTACAGAATTCCATACACAGCACCGATGAATCAGATTTAAATTCTATAGGAATCAGGAGAGATTTAACAATATTTGGATGATTCAAACGTTTAAATTTATCTAATTCTTTTTCAAAACGTTCAATTTCTTTGGATTTTCCATTGACGTTGAACAAAAGAAACTTCTTTATAACTGTAAAGTTCGTATCACAAATTAGGTATTTATAAAATGTAAAAGTTAATTATTGTACATTTAACAAACCAATCTTTTTATTTGTATATTTTTCTTTCCACAATTCCACTTCACTAAATTGTCCAGATCCAAGTATTCGTTCGAGAGCCCAGTTTTCAAAATTTTTCACAGCCATAATCGAATGGATTTTGTTTAATTTGTTATAGTTAATTCTAATTTTGTTTATAATATAAGAATCATGAAATGTATACACAATATAAAATAACTTGTAAGGAATTTTTAATTCAATTCAATATAAAATAAGAATAAAGTTAACAGAATTAGTGAAAAGATCTTAAATTGTTAATTAATAAATATAGAGATCACGAAGAGAAACCATATTTGAGAGTTTGGCGTTAATTATGTGCATTATTTTAGATATTTAACAATGTTTTCCTTATTGTATTAAAAAAATTTAAAAAGTAAATGACATCGAAAACATTCCCAATACGAAATTTAAAAACATTACATAAGTTAAAGTCTCTAAAGTTTAAAGCTGTTTTTAATTTCTTGTATGGAAAAATTAAATATTTTAACACACAATAATTAGAAAATGAATAATGAAAAGCAATAACAAATTTCGTTTTATTTATGATTAATATTTTTAATGTGTCATCCGTCTCGTCATCAATAACAAAAAATAATGGACAAATTTAGACGTATTTCATTGAAAAAATTCTCATTAACAAATAATACCTACAATCCGTAATATTCTTTACGAAATATATCCTGAGATCTAGGAATCCTTAATTATCACATAGAACTAAGATGAAATATAAGTTAACAAACATTTCCCATTATAAAACTATGGAAAGCTTTATTCATTGAAGAGGAGAACCTAGAAAATATAAACAACAAGAATAACACTGTTGCCATTTATCTCTCATTTTTCCAAAGTAAAACGACAATAACAATGACGTAAATAATACTGTGTTAAGAAAGGAATTGGATAGAAATGGAAATGTCATGGCATTAGAGTCCAAGTGCATGCGTAGCAAGTAGACGCGTCTTTTTATATTCCAAATAATGGCGGGAGTTCTGGGAAGCTGCGGCACATGGAATGTTGACTCCGTAATATCTTTCCTCGTAAGTTCCTTTACATTCCTTCGTTTATTTATTATTATTTATTATTATTTGCCATTCATTCGTAGATAGTTGCAACTGGACAATTGTGTGATAAAATTTTTGAGGCTCTCGAGACTACGTCAAAAATCAGAAAATACCGGATCGCCGTACATAAATGCGAGTGTATTTATGATATCCTTCGCTCGAAACCGGATTTACAAATAGATTTTATTATATTTGCATTTGATGGAAGAATTAGTCAACGCGTCAACGAAGTAAATAACTGTTTCTACCTTCTGTTTTCTTTCTTTTTTCTTTTTTAACAAAGTCTTAATATCATTTTTCTGTCAATAAAGTTTATTGCTTAGTAGTTGATTTAGCTACGCCACATATAGGTTATGTTGTAAAAACAACCGCTTTTTTGTTTAGGTGGAAAGGGGCATTAATCTCCTGGATGAATTTTTTGTAATCTCTGGACGAATTTGCTTAGTCAATTGTTATGATTTGCCAAATAATATGGGACTAATAGGTCACACTGCAAATAGGTTACGAGACAAATACTGCCTTCGACTGATATCAGCAAATGTCTATGTATGATTTCCAAGTTTATAATAAAATTTTGAACGCTTCTAAAATATATTGATTGATGCATGGACAAACGATCGTTTGGAGTTTGTAGATAGATTAATCGTCATTACAAACAATAAAACAAATTTATTACACGTTTTTATTAATATTGTGCAAAAATTTTTGATCTATTTTTATGATTAAATATGTAAAATGACTTCTTGCATTTATATTGAAATTTTCATTCCTAATTCAGTTACAAACGGATGAAATAATTTTTATTGAATTCTTTTGACTATTAAGTTTTAAAATTATAATTATATATTCATAATAAATGAATATGTTGAGTTTATGTTGTGATATACAATTATAATTTAACGTTATCAATATATTTGTTGTTTTACAGAACTGTGAAGGTCTTAAGAGTTTGGGAGACAGAATTTTTAATCTGTCGGAAGCATTGATGGGCATTCACAGTGGAATTCCTGACTTAAACTTGTTAAGTATTCTTTAAAATTACCCAACATTTGTCCATTTATCGATATTTTTAAGAATGAAGAGACACTCGACAAAATCACAAGCTTATGCTTCGAGTCAAGAAGACAGTGAAAATGATAGTGACGAAACGGAGTGCAGCATCGGTAGCAATTCTACAGCAGGGACTCATCGCAGCGATACACCAACTAGAACAGCTCGCTTCAAAAGAAAAGGACGCCGTAGGAGCAAGACAGCCAAAGCTAAACAGAATACCGACAAATCTCTTTACAAATATTGCTGTAGCGTCAAGGAAGATCACGGACAGCCTCTCTTTGGTGTACAGTTCAATCATTATCTTAAGGAAGAGGAACCCATGGTATTCGCTTCAGTAGGTAGTAATCGAGTTAGTATTTATGAATGTCCAGAGGAGGGTAATATAAGACTGAGGCAGTGCTATGCTGATCCAGATACAGAGGAGAATTTCTACACGTGTGCTTGGACGTACGACGAGTCGGGTAAACCTCTATTGGCTGTGGCCGGCTCCAGGGGTGTTATTCGTGTCATCAGCCCAGTAACGATGACCTGCATCAAACATTATATTGGCCACGGTCATGCTATAAACGAACTCAAGATCCATCCCCGTGATCCTAATATTCTTCTGTCTGCTTCGAAAGATCATGCATTGCGTTTGTGGAACATTAAAACCGATGTGTGCATTGCAATATTTGGAGGTGTCGAGGGTCACCGTGATGAAGTGCTGAGCGCTGACTTTGACATGAAGGGCAGCCGAATTATCTCCTGTGGTATGGATCACGCATTGAAGCTTTGGAGTCTCGACAAGCCTGATATGCAAGAAGCCGTCAAGCAATCCTACCATTGCAATCCAACACGAAATGCTCGTCCCTTCGATTCCGTGCTTCAGCACTTTCCAGACTTTACAACCCGTGATGTCCATCGCAATTACGTCGATTGCGTGAAGTGGTTCGGCGACTTTATCTTAAGCAAAAGTTGTGAAAATTGCATTGTATGCTGGAAACCTGGCCGGCTTGAGGATTCGCAGCTACGCAACAACGAGACCAGCGCTACCGTCCTACATCGTTTTGAATTCAAAGAATGCGACATATGGTTCATAAGGTTTTCTATGGACTTTTGGCAAAGAACCATTGCGTTAGGTAACCAAGTGGGCCGCACTTACGTATGGGATCTAGAAGTGGAAGAGCCTGGTCAAGCGAGATGCTTTTCACTTCAGCATCCAAGATGCACCGCCCCAATTAGACAGACGAGTTTAAGCAGAGACGGCTCGGTATTACTGTGTGTGTGCGACGATGCGACAGTTTGGCGATGGAATCGTGAACATTGACTTGTGTTTTGATCTTCTAGCACTCTAGGTATAAACCAATATAGTAGTCTTTTATCTTAAAGTTAATAAAACCACAAGTCTCGAGAGTATCGGAAATTTTTTTATCATTGAATATGTTGCGCAGCATCAATTTAAGCGAGTATAAAACTGATGTTTTTATGTTGTGACCATTCAGTATAAACTAAGTTTGTATGACTATTAAGGCGTAAATATTTTATGTTAATTAAATTTATTTTAATAGGACTAATAGTTGATTAATAATTGAAGATAATAAAATGAATTATCATATTTTCTAAAATTCTATCTATTTAATGATCAGTTATTAATATGATTTATTTCACACACACACACACACACACACACACACACACACACAATAAATAATATAAATATTTGGCTTTAATCATTATAACATTAATCGTATTAGAAACTCGATCATAAATTTTCCAGTTTTAAACCAGTATTTACTAGTAAAGAATAATTTACACGATACAATTCTATAAGGATTATGAATAAATATGTCTATGCTATTTTCATTCATTTCAATATCTTAACGTACGTACAAGTTTAATGGTATAAGAATTTAATAAACATACTAAAATAATAACGACTTATTAATAATTCGTTTACAAATTTATTATTTATATAATATTATATGACTGCTGCGATATTGCTATTTATTCTATTTGTGCTTTATAATTTTCAAATGAAGCTCTCGTATCAATATATAAAAAATGTAAATTTTTTAAAATCAAGAAAACCTGAATTACAATCGTTTTGTATAATTTTTTTTATTACAATTATGAAGTATATAAAAAGAAAAGATTTAAATCTTTTAAGCAATATTATATATCACAGGCGTCTGTAAAATGAAACATTTTTTTCCCTTTAACTAATGTTTTCCTATTTTTCAAAATATAAATAATAAAATAAGCATAATTTTAATAAATTTATTATCTTTTTTAATATACAAAAACATCGTAATTGTGTGGAAGGAATTTAGCAGAGAACATTTATTACTTGAAATATTTGATCTTTTGAGATTGATTTATTAATCATTGTATTAATATCATCACTACTATATTTCATTAATTATCATAACAAAGACAATATCTACACAATTCAAAGTTCATTATAATCTAAAGACAAATACGACAAAGAAAAATATGCAATAATATAATATTTTTACATGAAAAATACAGTTAAATTAAGTAAATTTCCTTTATTAGATGTTCGATTCGGAAAATATAATAAATATATTAATAATTAAATTGTGCCTTACTATCTTTTATTACATTAAAAAACATGCAGGGTATTCATGCAATAAATGCGCATAAAATATATTAAAATTAACCCATCAAAAGACTCGTCCATTATATTCATTTTGTATTAATATCTAATTACCTCTGACCTTAAAGATATAACAAGTTTATTTTATATTTTTAAAAAATGAAATAAAAAAATATATTGTAAATTTTTTTAATTTATAAGTGATTGTATTGAAATTATTATGAGTCAATAACATATTCGTAAAATAGAGTTTATTATGTAATGTCTCACTTTCGTTTGTAATTCGAAGACTTATTAACATTTTGTCTACAAACGTAAATCAAACATTGCATGCGTTACATATAATGAATACTTATTTGGATTTTGAAAAATGACATGCATTTAAGTAGAAAAATTAATAACAGAATTTTTTCAATCTACTAATTTACAAATGTACATATTAAATTATAAAATTAATACAATAGTACTAGTATGCATTACCTACTTGGATAAAAAATTATTTTCATTTTTAACATTATCAAATGAACCTTTGTTTTTCAAAAATTCTAAAAATAAGTGGTCATCTAAATAACAGCATTATAATGACTAATTTTTTTTGTTTTTTTTTTTATAAATAAATTTTCATAATGGGCCAATTTAAATTTTTACCAATGTTGACGATTGTTATTTTAAATGACCATAATATTAATTAATAAAAGATTGTAATATAAAAATAAATGTAACAATGCCTAAAATAAAATCGAATTTATTTCTTTTATACGTGCAAGATCAAAAGCCACTGTAATTAATTTCTTTTTTTTAATATTTAAATTTACATAGCAAGCAGCCTTTACTTTTACGAATAGAACAAAATAATGATCAAATCTAAACAATTCATCATTTCAAGAGCTTCGTTATTAAAAATATTGCAATTATGTATTATAAGTACATAAAAAAAAAAAAGAAAAAAAAAAACCTATAATTTTTAGTTTTGTAAATTGGTATGTACGAGAATGTATATCAATACTTAGGTGACCACATAGCATAATTTCGTCTATCATCTAACATTTTGCCATAATCATCTTCATAACTCAAAATTCATGCTAATGGAGCAATAATTTATCACAAATTGTTTTTAAAAAATTTATATGCAATAATAAATGTTAATCTATCATTTCTAATTCCTTTTATCTGCAAACTACCACACAGACTTTAAATGTAAGTTAATATGTCGTACGAAAAACCCTATTCTATCTGAATTTTATCGTTAAATTATCGTTAAATTAGCGATCCAAGTTGCTCTCGATAGTTGCAAGAGCTGCCCCAAGAGCCGCATCCCCGGTGTTTCCAAATTCCAAGGGTAAGTTGTACCAGTGCGACACCTCCTTTTGTAACACGGGATTACGAACGAGTCCCGAGCCATTACCAACAATGCGAGTGATTCCCGCAGACTTTAGTTCGTCTCTCGATATCATGCTGAAAATACAAATCGTAATTAAGATCCCCGAATGCTTTTATCCATTGTAATATATCGGTCGATAAATGCGTCAAACGTTTGAAGTTATTGCGCTATCAGCCGCTCTTATCAAATCGAGATTAAAATTAAGTGCTTTTAGGAATTCATTCTTCGTATTAATGATTACGTGATTTTGGCACTAATCTTCTTCTTATTATTATTATTATTTTTTTTTCATTTTAATTTATATAAAAGTTCTAAATAAATGCTTATATATATATATATATATATATATATATATATATATACATATATATATGACATAAATTACTTTATCCTTCATAAGCTTTTAAAACAAAATTTTATTTATAATAAAATCTATACATATTTGTTGCATCAGAATTCGAATAATAGTTGTTACGTATCTTTGATACGTTTTTTCTTTTTTTTTACAATTTTATATCAAGGCTTAGTTATTATCTTAATCCTACTGCCAAAGCAATTATATTATTATTTTCTTTATTTCCAAAGATAAAGTTATATTTTTTCAAATAATCGCTTTATTGTCGCTTTAACCAAATGTGCAAAAGCATGTGCAAATTTCTTAAATAAGCACAATCCTATAATCACGCTATTGACGTACAGTAGACATATTTATAACTCAAATAAGCGACAAGAAAAGAACAGCTTCAGCAAAGATGATTAATTAATTTCTAAGAAATTTTTGGAAAACAAGATTTTTATTGTCTTAAAAAAGTAAGAGTCACTTACTCGTGAAGATTCTTTATGATTCCTGAGCATAAAGCTCGGAATATATTTCCCAGATTTAAAGTGTCGAGTGTTATGCCAGTAACGCTGGCTGTTTGATCTGGATCGTAACGTTCTCCTAATAATGTTGGAATTATTGTCATATCACTGATTGAAGAGTCATCAGTACCGAGAGCGATTAATTTATTCCAGACTTTGGCTATTAATGAAAATGAATACTGTTTACATTGAATTATAAAAATAAAATTATCAACAGTGGAAAATCAATTGTGAAAGTGAAAATACTCTAATTGAATTGAATGTTGCAAGGCGAATATTACATGCTACATAGCGTAAAAATTACTAGATTTATGGAGTAAAATTAGGGCGATTTTGCAATTTTAATGAAGGAATTACAGATGACAAAGCATTTTGAATGATCGCATAAAATATTTATATAATTACTATTATCTTATATTAATAATAATCATGGTAAATGCATACATTGAGGAACTGAGAAACCCAATTCTAGTGTCCATTGCTGTAAAGATTTTACGAATGTGGCTAATGTATTTCCCCCGTTTAAAGATGCCGCTACAGCCAAATACTTGTCTCCAAAGTACGGAAAATACTCTATTTTCTCTGTTATGTTTTATTTGGATTAATTAACTTTAATTTAAAAATAGCAAAACTAAAATACTATATTTAAAAAATCTTACGTAATTCGCTATTGGTTTCTGGCTTGAATGTCGGGCGCACGAAGGCGAGTTGAGCTGAGGTTGAAATGTTGAGAACGGCGTCGGTTGGTTGTTTTAATAGCGCAAATACTGAACTTTGCAAGTCCCCTAGAGCAACTCCTAAGCATAAAATTATAAAATATTCATTATAAAGTTCGCGATTTGAAACATTGAGCGTGAGATTTTAATGCGAATAACATTTTTAGACTGTTTCATATAAGCGAACTTTGACAAAGTAGATAAAACTTTAACAAAATCGGCACTCTTTTTACAGCATACAATCGATAAAATTAAAGATATTAATAAATAATTTAATGATCATTTGAAGAGATTATTTTGAGTTAAAGAGTGAGCAGAAGACTTAGAAAAATACCGGATTTACCAATTTCTTTTACGATACTTTCAAAAACTTTAGATACACTCTTCTAATATTCGAAAAGTTAAAAAACAAACAAATAATAATAATAATTTCATTTTAAAAGTGCAAGACATAAAACAGACGATATATAGGACGTAATGGTAAGGTTAAATAGTTGTTAAAGAAACCCTGTTGATTTTCCATTTTTTATCGTCTCACTTATGGGCCTCGAGAGCAACGTACATTATCACCGAAGAAATAGAAATGTTTCGCGCAATAATTGTTTTCTGCGAATAAAGTTAATGAGTAAGTAAGTAAGTACAGAAGATAAATGACCTATTGTGGTGCCGGCAGGTATTCCAAACCAGGTGTGAGCCAAAGTCCCGGCTGTTTGCCCGGGCATTAGGATCTCGGCGGGCAGAAGATGGAAAGGAAAGCCACCGGACGATAATGCATCGTTATCCCATTGATTTGTCTCCGTTAAAAAGTATCCCCAACTGGCCGCGTTCTGAGTACTCATTTTAACATCGTCGTTTGCGGATAGTAGGCTAACTACCAAATCCTGCATCGTGCCGCATTTATCATATTTTTTTAATTTCTCTGGCCTACCCATGAAAAAGTTAATTCAAGTTTAATTGTGAGCTCGGTAGGATGCAAACAAGAGTGTCGCACCACTAGAATTATATTAATGATCGATAGCCTTAAGATAAGAGAATGGGCACTGATTGTGAAAAATACAATTACTGCACTGTACTAACTTGTTTTTGGCAAACCAAAATAGTGTGGCACAGCCGTAACCAGTATGAACGGCTAGATGGCTTTTCGATTTTGGCAAAGACTTTAAAAAGTCAGTGTCGCAACGCCCATCTTGCCATGTATACAAATTCGACACTTTATCTTTATCGATGTCAAGCTTAAATTCTCCATTTTCTTTATAGGAACATTCGTTTGGTAATTTCCATAGCGTAACACCGTGCATTTGGCCACATATGCCAATACTTCCAACCTATAAAGCAAGGCTTATGCGTACATTTCTACCAATCTCGACGTACATTATTCATAAATATCATTATAAATTATTTGATCTTTATAATTCACTTGATAATAAACTAATTCATTTTTATGAATAAATGAATCCCCGAAAAGGAAAGGAATATTGAATGTATTCGGACTCGAGAGAATAGCGTTAATACGTTTGATTTACATAGATCCACATATAATTATAATTATTTTCAAAATTGTGGTCAAAATTAATTATAATTAATTACAATTAAGTGGTACATTGTAACGAGTATTGCTTTAATTAAACTTTTCATTGAAACATTCATGCAATATACACAAGTATTTTTATTCTTCAATACATGGCACATTCCTCGAGTAAATAAAATTATCTGGAAAAACTGTAAATCGATACCTGTCGTAGTAGGTCTTTTGGGAGGCGAGATAAGCAATTATGGAGAGCCGAGAGTATCTTTGGCACATCCTGTTTATTCCCTTCAATTCCCAAATCACTTGGAACGTTAGCCTGCGTGTCCTTTGATTGATTGGCTAAAATGGCTTGAGTCTGCTTTTGAACAATTACGACTTTGACAGACGTTGTACCTACATCTATTCCTAAGACTAACTGCGACATTTTCCAAACCTACCAAATTATTATAAATATAGAATTACAATTGAAGTCGATAGTTTTATTCTTGATAATATAGTATAAATTACCTGCTCGTAGGTCTATGCCTGTTTATGTATATGCGTGCGTTAAAAGAATTATACCTGTATTTGGAACCGATCGATTGCAAAATACTCTAAAATCATTTAATAAATACTTTACAGTGCAGTTAATCGATCGATCGATGCAATTATCCGGCAACTCATTATATTTAAGACATTAAAATGGTATTTGTACACGCATTACAGAAAGGTTATATATTTAATTACATATTGTAAACTGCATACCTCGTCATTTTATTTTATTAACTTTTATAAGCATTTTTAGCATAAAAAAAATTACGATTCATCGACAGATACTAATAGATGAACACTCGATTTCATAGAATTATCATAGACTTTATAGATAAGTATAGTGTTATGTAAAAAGTTCATCCATATTTTTGTATGAAAATCTTCGATATATATATATATATATATATATATATATATATATGCATAAGCTGAAAAAAAGGAAATTTATTATTAAATTTTTTTAATAGAGGAAAGACCATATAACGTCCATTATTTTCTAATTGTATTTCATGAAAATGAATTATTTTAATTATTGTGCAGTGAAATGGACATTTGAAACTTTATTTATAATTTTAACTTTAAAATTGTACAAAGTTGAAGATGTGATAAATATGAAGTCAATATATTTTGTACATTATTGCATGTTTGTTTGTTTATAATGACGCGTATCTGCAACTATTTATAGATGTAAATTTTACAAAATTACAATAATATATGAATAAACTGAGCATAGTGTAAAATATTGGTCTTTACGAATATTAAGTAATTTATTATCCTTAAGGAACATGATAATATGCAAAATTGAAGTTCGTATATAAAAATTGCTTACTCCGGCGATTTTAATTACATATAACTTTTAATTAAAAGTAAGGAGACCATTTGCCGACATTCTAAATACAATAATAATTAATAACTTTTAATCATTGCTCTAGTATGAAAATATTGCCAATGCTGTTGGAAAGGTAACGTTTATCAAATATGATTTAATATATGATACATGATTTAGTGGATCTACATAGATGAATATAAATTGTATTAAAAATAAATGACGTATAAATGTAATATTTATAAATATTTATATATTTTCATACGATAATAAAACTTTATTTAGTATTATTTTATTAAATTTAGACGCCTACTATAACAACGACGATTATATATAATTTGTCTTTTATTTTTAAAAAGATAGTAATTTTTATGGAATATTGAAATACATATTGAGCGAAATATTAGTTGTTTATTATTTTGTAAATGAGATGAGATGAAATTAGACGAGTAATAATCTCATTGAATAAACACATTTGCAACGGCTATTCATTATTGGCCAAAGTAAAATTTCTGAAATCTTTAATGCAACCTTAGCGATAAAATTTCAAAATTGTTTTAAAATAAGATAATATAGCTCCCATGACCCCATTTACATAGAAAATTAATTAAAATTATCTGTTTTTGCTTTAACTAACGCGAACATTGCCTATGCCAATTGATAAACGCAGCTTAAGCACAGATTGAACCAGTTTTTTGTTTTTGTTTTTGTTTTTTTACTTTTTATATAAACCAAAACAAATCAAAGGGGTATGAATTCGAGGCGGTCATTATTTATTCGATTAAAAATCGCGTATCGTCCGTTAAAGGCGTCGTCTGTCGACAATGTCAAGGTATGGTACGTACCACCAGGTAAGCAGCTCAGCCCACGGCAAGTGGCATTGGTAAACAAGACGGGGGACTGGTGAGTGCGAGCGAGATGGAGCGTGGCAGCGCAAGCACGTGGAGAAGGAGGCGAAACCAAGCTCAGCCGGCTTTGTAAAGCTTCGAGTGTCGCGAGCAGCAAGTCTCAAAAGCGCCTCGACTCGCCGCGCCGCATGTCAAATGCCGTGACACGAGGATTCGAGGAATCCCGTTGGTACGAGCCGACGAAGCTGCTGCTGTCGGCACGAGGGTGCGCGCGATTCTGTGACATAACGTGTCTCGGGACCGTGTACGTACCGCCGGCTTTGCCTCTATTACCGAGTGAACTAACTGCTTCGCCGTCGGCCACCCCACCCGACCATCCACAGCAACCGTTCCCCGCCTCGCCCGGCAGAAGCCGAGCTTTCGCGAGCTCCCGCGACCTTTCGCGAGCTTGAGGTACAGATGAATATTTCGCGGACGAAAGGTCGCTTTAATCCAGCTGAATTGGTTAAAACTAAAAATAAGCGCTACTGTCAACGAGAATAGAGAGAGAGAGAGAGAGAGAGAGAGAGAGAGAGAGAGAGAACGCCAGCCTGAATGGCCCTGAATGCAATTTTTCTAGGGCCACCCGCAATGCTAACTATATAGATCGAAGCGCTCGGTCTTACCGTCCGCCTATCCGCCACTATCATCATTTGGCGATGGTGTCTTATCTCGCCGATGGCGCATTATTGGCGGACGACTTTTAATTGACGCCGTTATATTTGTAAACCCAAGTCTATTCACGATGCATTTTATCAAGATTCTCAAGGGAGATCTCGATTCGGGAGACTGGCGAGGGTTGGAATTTTAAATTCTATTCACTTGTTAAATTTAGCGTCTCATCGTATTTGCAATATCATCGAATATTAGTTTAGAGCATCACAATAATGTATGGAACATACAATGTTTCAGCTACTGGAGCGATGTTTTATCAAATAATATTTTCCTTATCTTATCGAATAACATTTAATGGTTATCTGCCTAACTGACCCATTACCCAAATTAAAAGCAAATCAGCCATAGACTTAAAAAATTTGATATCTTTTCTACTCGAAATCCTCAAATAATAATATTAACCAATAAAATAATTGTCTCAGTTTCATTAAAAAATTAATTAAATCCAGTTTACTCGGTTTCTCTGTGTGTGCGTGTGTGTGCGCGCGCGCGTGCGCGTGTATCTCTGTGTGGCATGTGTGCGCGTGCGTGTATATCTCTGTGTGTGCATATACGCGCGTGCGCGTGCGTGTGTATCTGTGTGTGTGTGTGTGTGTGTGTGTGTGTGACACCCCGCCCCCCTGTCTCTCGCTCTGTGAGCGGGTACAGGAGCATATGTAAAATTTAATGATTTTTAATTATTTAAAATATTTCATCCTTTATAAAAAAAAAAAAAAAAAAAAAAAATATAATTAATTTAGAAATTAACTTCATTTGGTTCGGGGAAAAAAAATTCCATTGACATTTATCCAAATAACCTAA
>NW_011948415.1:13158692-13176985 GCF_000503995.2 Ceratosolen solmsi marchali
AAAAAAAAAAAAAAATATATATATATATATATATATATATATATATATATATATATATATATATATACATGTGTGTATATATTTTTAATATTGATAAAAGATAATTTTAATTAGATATAATTAAAAAACTTTTTGCGCCAATTGTGAAATGGTATTTTAATTTAGTAAATTGCACCAACATTAATGTGGAATAATTTAGTATGATGCACCAGTCGCGAAAGAGGCATTTCTAATCCATTCTCATCTGGGTGCGTCCTGACCTCCGAACGATATTCGTCCTTCGTTCATGTTACGGAGATAAATATATAGAAAGAAAGGGAGGAGATGTGCGCGCTTCTTAAGTGAAAGTAATATAAAGAGATGGAAACAGAAAGAATGTTGGTTGGTGACTTTGGGTCATGACATGGCCTAAGCTCATGCAATACTACTATGTATAAAATGTGCAAAGGTTACTCGAATGTTCGATCTATTTTTCTCGGTCATCTTCCAAGTAGCCTCTACTACTTTGTTCCAGATTTCGCAGTCGAGTGCGCGACTTGTTCGCGAAATGTCAGTTCGTGTCTAGACGCGCTCGTGCCTTTTATTCCCACGAACCTTTTATAATACCAAACAATGTTATGTATTACGTCATTTCTCATTTTCTTCTATTTGCTAGGAGTTCTTGTATGCATCGCTTGTTTTTATTTTATGATTTATTATTTTCTCGTCCTACATTTTTCTACGTTTCTTATAATCGTAATAAAAATAATTTGAAGAAAAACTATTCGTACAAGCATTTCTATTTAAAGCTTTCCCAGCTGTTTGAATATAATTAAGTTATACATATAATATATTTATTTGATAGTCCCCGTTCAATGTTTTCTGGAGCAAATATATATATATATATATATATATGAAGTTTTATTCATCGATAATATATTAGTATAATTGAAATAGATTCACTACTAACGAGAAATCATGGATTTAATCGGTATATTTCATTATCCTGGTAAAATTATTATTTCATATTTCTTACTATTCAGCGACTAACTACATTAACTAAAAATTACAAATATTATTTTTGCATTTTTATGCAAATTTTGTTACCTTTAATAATTGGAATATAACTTAATTTCCATTAAATTAGCAATATAAGTCTTTTATTACGTAATATTGCATAAAAGGCTCCTCCATTCATTTTAATCATTAGTAATGTTAAAATAGTACATCCAATATACTTTAATAAAGTAGTAAAATCTTTCCATTTATATGAGCTCATTGCCTCATAACATTTAGTGGTGCAACTAATATTTCAATCTGTTATTTCATACTAATTATATTATTATTCTATAAATTGTTATAACGTCAAATTTAAAATGATTTAATAAATCCTGTCTAGCTACACTTTAGATTAGCATTAATATTAATGGGAAAAAAATTATTCAATTTTAATATCGAAAATTATACTATTTATACTATTTATAAATGAAACAGCGATATTTCAATGAAACGGCATAAATTAAAAATTTCTTTTCAAAGAAAATAATTAAATTGTATTAGTGCATATTTCTTTAAATATAAATATTGTGAAACATAGGTTCATTATTTGTTTATGTCTTATTATCGATGTAGTTGAACACAAAGATTGAAATATAGAAGTATCACACTAAAATATATTTTATTCATAAATATTGCAGCATATTTTATAAATAAATAGTAATAAGTGGCTGCCTTAACTAATAGTAAGTATTAAGTCAATTTTAAAACAATTATAACGTAAAACATTAATCATTTTAATTTTGAGTAAATGCGCTGTAATTATTGCCGAGCTATAGGAAATATTAAACGATCTTATGTAATTATAATTAACTAATGAAAGGAAGAACTTTGTTTTGATTAAAAATATAATATTTTAAGTGTATATAGTTTGATGCATAAAAATTTTAGTTAACAAATTAAAAGTCCTTTTATAATATATGATTGACATAACGTGTACCAAAATGAAAATTCAATATTATTTTTAAAGATATATCAAGCGATAATAATAATAATAATAATAATAATAATAATAATATAAACGTTCATGATTATATTATTTGTTGTTTTAGTTGATTTTATTTATTTTTTTTTTAATTGTACTGTAAATCGTATCGCGTGGGCAATATTAAATTACAACATTTTTCATATTTCAAATTTTATATTTGAGTATAATTTGAATAATATTATTTGAGTTTGATAATGAATAAAAAATTCCTAATCAAGAATTCCTAATATGAGACGAATGAAAGAGAAGGTAGATTAATACTCTTGAAATATGCAATTATAAATATATCATAGAGATATATGAAAATTATGAAAGAATAATTAACTATTTTATTATGCAAACGTTTATAAAAGTATATAAATCAATAGAGTTAGGATTATACTTATACAGCAATAAAATCATTAAGATTAATGATAAACTTTGATTCTACTTAATCTCGAAAATAAGCTTCATAATACACAAACATACGCATACGCTTGCGCACACGCGCGCGCATACACTCGTGAGCTATTTTATAAAAATATCAAGACTTAGGAATTCAATAAGTTCATAGAGTAAATTAATAAGTGTATGATGGATTATCATATATAATGATATTATCGATTATATGTGTGCGGAGGTATATAGTAAGAATAATATTGTTTATATAACATTTTTACTTGTTTATGTATTACCGATACTTTTATAATCACTGATATAATAATTATATATTAATAGTTTATGAAATATTCTATTTTACTGTGCGTAATACCACAAGCTGTACAGTATGTAATAATAAACGACGCCCATTTGATTCCCAACAAAAAATTTAAATGTTTGCATAATATATTAATTAATAGTCAGTTAATTTCATATATTAACTTTCATATTTTAATGAGACTAATAATAAACAATTCAGAATATTGTTGAAAGACTACTTTTTAATTTTATAAGAGTTAAATGATATCATGGCTTTCTTCTCCGTTTTTTCAACAAAAATGTGTAAAATATCAATAAAAACGATGAAAAATTTCATATTCATAAATACAGAATAGTCTCATAATGATTGCAGTATAGTTGAAATTAATACTAAAGAAGAGCGATAATGTTAAGAATTTATATGACCATGCGTTATGCCAGTGGTAGCTGCCTTGCAAGGATACTCTAAAAATTTATGCCGCAAGCCCTTGTAAATATAAAAATAAAAACAAAAGTTCTAAAAGTACGAGTATCCACCGTAAGCGCTTATAGGTCGATGACTTTTTCGCGAAGGTCGCAACGGGTTTCTCAAAAGCCGCTTGCAGAGTGCGGACGCATAAAGATTCTCTCCCGTTCGTTCTTACATGAAAAAGAAAAACAGGATAACAAAGAGGAACACGAGGAGAAACAGAGAAACAAAAAAGTGGAGAATAAGAGAAGATTGTGCGAGTATGTACAAAGAATACTGAATATTGGACGAATGGGACAGAAATGCGAGTGTCGAGGCTATCAATTTGCTATTGAATCCTTGAGTAAAACTAATTCCACTACCTGAAAATTAAAAAGCTTCAATTCAAAGAAACTATTCAATTTTTTTTTTTTTTTTTTTTTTTTTTTATAGATATTCTGGACAATTTATTTGTTATCTGAATTGAAATGCAATAAAAATGCATCGGTGCATAAATGGGACGCATACGTTTTTATCGCTATATGATTTATTTACCGTTTACAAATCGTATGAATTTTTCCTATAAGGATATCCTGTAGATTTTTACAAAGTAAGATACTTGCAGTACTAGCAGTAAGAGTTTTAAATCTTAAAGTATTTTTTTATGTAAATAAATTCTTTAAACAAGCATCATGTAGACATAGTGCTTAAGAATGTTTAAAAAATACTATCTTACAAATTTTACTTATAATTCGTTCAGTTTTGTCTATGGTAAGTTATAATTACATAATACGATTTATTAGCTTTTTGTTTAAATCTTATTTTAATAACATTTTTTTTTTTTTTTTTTTTTTTTTTTTTTAAAATTTTTTTTTTTTTTTTTTTTTTTTTGTATTAAAATATACATTTCTTTTACAACTTTAATTTATCATATCAATTCATGATGTAGTTGTAATATTTTTCTATTTTCTTGTTCTTAAACAATATATGCTCATTATTTTAATTTTATTATTATACGGAAGACAGTCACACCGAAGATGTACATTATTTTCGAAAAGTTTTCGAAAATAAGTTTGCAACTAAAGTAACATACGCAGTTTTATGAAAATGTCACTTTTTTAATGAAACTATTATACTAAATTAATAACAGAATTTATTTCGTGTTATCCATTTTAATATTATTCAACATAAGTTTCTCCCTGTATTCAAAATATTTCTTAATAAATTTAATTTTACTTTAGAAATTTATTATTTAAAAATAGCCTAAATAATTATATTTAAAAATTGCTAATGTATATTAACTTATAGCCTTGATAAGTTATGAAATCCAAAAAATTATCCTCAGTTTTCCAATTAAATTCGATTAATTTAATGAACGAATATACAACCATGAGTACAACAATCTTAAATTAAAAAATTAACATTAATGAATTCGTAATATTATTTATTTTATACTTATTAATTGACAATGGAAATATACATAACGAGATAAATAAATCTATGTAAAGATATAATTATATGATTAGTGATATAAATTTTGGATTTCATATATAAATAATTAATTTTGCAATTATTGATTAATTAATTTTCTTTTAATAAAATTTAAGATACAAATAACTTACTTTTAAAATAAATAAAAAATATATATAACATATTATTTATGTATTCATAAATATGAAAATAGTTTAGGAATTTAGTTTGAAAATTATTTAAATGATATAAATCCAAGTATTTTTAGGTTTGGACTGGTTTACACTCTATTAAGCATTACAATATTTTAAAAGAAGATTATATTAAATGTAATTAAAACATATTTTACTCATAATATATCACAGACATAGCCTTTTACGATATAGAATAATTTTATGATTTAAAACGTATGCTCGGGTCTAGCTTCCTGAAAATTATGATATGTGAATAGTTTTTAAATACAATTTTAAATCCATATATTTATTTATTTGAATGTTGAAAATGCAATTATCGATAAATATTTTTACCAACAAGGAATAGACAATTATTAAATTTTTTCATAATTAAGATAAATGTAACCTAAATTTATTCGTTTCTTTTTAACACAAATTTCTTTGATAAATAATACTTAAGTATTATTTAATAATAAGGACTTAATATTATTTAATCCGTAAGGAAATAATATTATTTTAAATAATATTTTATATGGGAAATTATTATTAGGATAAATCTTAGTACTAAAATTAATTACTAATACAATTTTAATGGCTATAGTATATATTTACATGAAATTGATATCTAAAATATAATTTATGTTTATTCAACTATTTTAATTTCAAAGAAATCCGAAAACATTTATCGCTTCGACATTGCTTTTGTACATAAAGTTATTTTTGGTGGATTAGATATTGCTTTCCATACTTCTGGAATTTCTGAATTCATGAATAAAAATTAAAATTTTAAATTCTGTTTCATTTATGTACTTATAACAATATATTCATACGATAAATGTAAAATCAAACTTAAATTTTATGTATAGCTTAATAGAATAATTATAATTTGGTATTTATTATAATATATATGCATATAATTAAATGTAAATATTATAATTGTTTTCTTACGTTATATATACTATTATAAATTAGCGGTCTTTTTTTTTTTTTTTGATAGCATATAACTTGATATTTCATGAATCATTTGCGACACTATTATTGAGGTTTAAATCATTAATCTTTTACCATTTATACACCGGTAATGAAAATATCAAAATAGTTTTAACGATATTTCTCCATAAGTAGACAGATATTTATCGTAAACTCATTTATTCCGGAACTATTGCATAAATTCATAAATTATAATTAAGGTCACTAAACGACCATTTATAATTTTGTAGTGACTTACATTCAGTTTATGTTTGACAATATTTTCTGTTTATGATTTTCAGGTTTAATATAATTTAAAATTCATATTTTTATTAGATTGAATAATATAAGAGTAAAATGTTTTTGTTACTTTTAATTTTATTAATCCCCCCCCCCCCACATATTTTCTTATTAATAGAATAATCAATTATGTATGAGTAAAACAATATTTTTCACGTATTCTTGAAAGGAAGATATTGATAAAAATATATTGAGACGCAATGTATTCAAAGAAATTATAAGTGACATGTAATATAAACAATTTATAAATATTATGAAATCACTTCTATAATGTGATAAAACAAATAATTTATTTAGAATTATCATTTTAATAGTGTTAAAATACGAATATGAGAATAATGTCTTAAGAGCATTTTCTTATTTTCAAATTAGAGAAAAAAGTAACTTATTAATAACGAGACTGATAGCGAATTTCTTAAACATCTTCTTTGTACATTCTTTGCTTTGGTTCTTATTTAAGTTAAGATTATTGAAGCTGTAGATTATACTTTATAAAGAAAAATACTTACGAGAAATATTATATATAATAGGAATATTAAGACTGTAAGGCTATTGGTGCCTTTTTCAATATGATGAATGTACGTTAATCACGTAAATAATTACCTTACATCATAGATATATTTTCCGTCTCGTACAAACTGAGAGTATCAAGGCTCACGAAAAAATGCCATGATGTTTATTTTACGACTTTTCATTGAATTCACGATTCTCATGTAATTATTGTAATCGTAGAAAAAAAAAGGTAATGTATCATAGCTCATCGTAAATGTTGTAATTTGTGGAGAATACGAGTTTTCACGATATTGCGTCATATGCCGAGTAAGATTTAAATTGGAAAAGTCTTCAATTGATAAGTTAATTCTTTACACATATTTTAAGATAGTAATTTTTTTTTTTATATATATATAACATCTCTATTGATTTAAAAATATAATTAAATATGTATTAGGACAGTTATTATATTCTTTATGATAATTATCACGATGAAATTAATTAAAATATTCGGCATCTGCTATTATGAGAGTTAATTTTTTTTTAATTTTTTTTTCAATAAAATAGAATTATTATAAGTTGAAATGATATAAGAAAATTATGCTAAAAATTTTCTTTCGTATTAATTTTCTATTTTATATGTAGTAGAATATGTATACAATAATTATATATATTCTTATATTATTTAAGGAATCCTGATTTTCAATAAATTTATAAAATATGTATAAGCTTATTCATAGATTATTCAAGAATTTTATTAATTATATGCGTAATTCGAAAAATTGTATTTAATATTTAATCAATTTATATTATAATATGTATTGCGTAGTAATAATTTACTAATCTAACTATAGTATTGAAATAGCATATAAATGCAATGCAAATATATTAAATAATTGTATTCAATTTTTATATCATAAAATTTTTTATATCATGAAAATTTAATTTTGATTAATAAGTTAAGAATTTTGATTAATAAGCAAAGAGTTAATAATAATTTAAATTATTCAATGCTACCATTAATTATTAATATTGTTTATTATTGAGATTCAATAAAAAATGCAAGATGCATAAGAAAATTTAACATTTTGAATATTATTTCACTTTCGAATTTCCTATTCTTCTTATTTGAAACAAACAACATTTTCCTTTCATTTCAAAAGTAATAATAATTATTCAAATTTTATATAAAAAAAAAAAATTTGATACAAAAGGGAGAGAAAACTTATTTTATGCACCCTCTTTTTATGGAATATTGTAGAGCTTATAGAAAGAAAATGGTGACATGGATTTTACCATATGTTGCTTAGGCTATTTTTCGATTACATTTATACAATAACATAAGATAAAAATGATATTTTAATTTACTCAATTATCTTCATTATTCAATTATAAATCTGTGGTGAAACTGATTTATGGGCATTTAATAAGGAAAATGTTATATTATAAATATTTATAACGAAATTGTTATCTTATATATATTAAAAATTATTAACAAATATTTTTATGTAATAATATAGGAAAAATTATTCTCCATAAATATAAACTCGATAAAAAGTTTATGACTGTTGAGATTTTATAATTATAAATATAAGATTAGCTTATTGAAGAGTATTATTAACTATAAAATTCTCTATCTAATAATTTAATAATTAAACATTAATATCATGTATAATCGGTAATGATTATAAATTTTATATTAGTAAATGAAATATTAGTATATTAGTAAATAGTTTATCGATTAACTATCGATTAATAATATTTCATTTAGAATGTTGAAGTTGGTAATCACATAGTTAATATCACAAAGTCGATTAATTTCTTCATTTAAATAAAATAAGCAAAATTTAACATAATAGTAATTTTTCTATGCATTTTTACCATGCTATGATACTTTTACCAGCATGATATTTTATAATTTATGTTTTATTATTTTGTGGATATCTAATAAAATTCTTCTCAAAGAATATAAAATTCATGATGAAAATAAGATGCATCAGAAATTTAATGTAGACAAAATGTAATCTTGTTATTTGTATATTGTTAAAGTAATTTTACAATATATCGTACTCTTATATTGTAAACTAATTATGATATGTTCTTATTGAAATATCTAAATGGCACAATTTGTTTTTCCTTCTTTTTTTTTCAAAACATTTTGTATAATAATACTCACGTGATACATAACGAATGCATCTATTTAACACTTTGCTCAACGCAATATATTAAATACCTGGAAATTACTATAAAAAAAGTTTATTATACGCGCGTGAACTTTCTAGCTTGTAATAAAAAGTGTAATATTTACTGGCGGCTTAAATAATGTCTATATGAAATAATGTTCTCAGGCGTTACAAAATGAAAGCAGCAGAGGAAGAAAACATAAGTCTGCCAACGGCACATCGAAGTCGCTCCATATTAGGTTCGTTCAATAAAACAGGAGACGAGGGTACAAACTTTCCAAACTATACGTTCCATCAACCTATCTATCTATCGTCGGCGATTCAATCTATTTACGCATATCAATAAATTATATAAATTAAGGGTTGCATTGTAGCGTGGACTCCCTACTGCATTCCCCTTCATTTTGGGAACGAGGCAAGAGCCATTTTAATTGACCTTCGGAAAAATTCATGAGAGTTGCGCGGCTTGCCGACAGGCGGGGATACACGTATGCGAGCATCCATGTAGATGATATGACGCACGTGCCGATGCGTGTTGACAAAAATTTTACGCTCGGCAAATCCAGAATATCCCGTGATGTTTCATTGATATCTTGGATGATTATTCGTTGAAAATAAGGGACATTGCTTCACAGCTTCTGATACTTCAATTAATCGTTTCGATAGGATGCATTCGTCAAATTAATCTAATTACTCTCATTATATTATTGGTTTTTATTAAAAGATTTCATTAATTTATTTTTAATTACAAAATATGCCCTACTATTGCGATTAAAATTATTAATAATTAATAAGGTCAAAGGGTGAATGATTTTTTAGACATTTTTTTTGTTTTTGTTGCTCGAGGGGCGTTTATATGCTCCACTATAATTAAAAGCCTAATTTCTAGTTAATCTAAAAAGTATTTTAAGAGAAATTTCATGAAAATGTCACTTAATTAGTGCTTTTTAGAATATATTAAAATTATCTTTAGACTTGTTTCAACTTGAGTCTTTCAACTTTGCTTTGGTAATTTACTCACTGCATATGCAATCACATGTAAAATGAAAAATAAATTGTAGTAATCCAAAAATAAGATTCTATCTCAATTAAATTTAATGTTCCATTCTTTGAGTTTTTATTTTAATTTTTTTTATTTGTTAAAAATGGTTTGGCGATTTTTTGGCAAATCCGCAGCCGAAGGTATAAATCTTATAACTTTATGGCTGCTTTCTTCGTTTTCAAACTAAGCGACATTAATTTTCTTATAAAGACTAAAGGAAAGCATTATGAATTTATAAATACTTTATGAGCTAGACTTATGCGTGTTATTTTATATAATTATAGATTTCTACTTGCAATCTACTTGGTTAATTTTAAGCGTAATAATTACCAGCTTAAGACGACGCAGCACTTTTCAATGATGAAATTATCTGTTTGCCGGTGCGTTTAAAAAGTTAATTGTTCATATTACATATTAATTTTTAGTGTTTAGTTACATATTCTAAAGGTCTTTATATTTTATATTTATTCATTTTCAAAGAAAACATTTTTTTTTCAACCTCCGTCGAGTGTACCTTGAAACATCGAATGCGCGAGTCTTATCGATGCAGTGAATATCGCGAATATCTGTACAACTTCGTGCTGATGAAACGATCATTGTTGCTCACTAACTGTTTTTTTCTTAATTTTTGAAAGCAAAAAGTGATGCGTGCTCGAACTTATCAAGACAATGTCTTGAACTGATCTTTCTTAGCGTGAACCGACATGAACTCATCGCGATTCTTAATAGCCCCGTAATTAAATCGCTAAGGAAATAAGCGTCTGATAAACAAGTCAATGGAATGCGTATTTTTGTTCATTTTTTGATCTTTGTCTATATATTTATTTATTTATTTTTTTTTTTTTTTGTTTGTTGCTTTTTATATCGTCTTTGCATTCTTCGTTGAGAATACTGTCGTGCGTATGCATGGGTGTGCACATAAGAACATTCTTGAGTCTCACCGTCGCTCGATCTCAACTGCATTTGGCGATTGGACTTGTGACGGCCTAGCGAGGATCGGAGGCGCTGTTTTCCCTCTCTTACTACCCTATTTTCATTACGATTATTTTCATTATTACGTGCGCGTATCTTTTTAACTTCTACATTTGATTGATTGCGCGGGCAATTATTAATCTTTCTCTCTATTTCCATTCCCATTATCTCTATCCATTCCCTCCTCTATCTGTCACTATATCTCCACTCCACCCTGCCAATCTCCATCTCTTTTACTATTTACTAGAGAGGTGATACAGATGTATATGTATGTACAGATATATATATATATATATATATATATATATATATATATATATATATATATATATATATATATATATATATATATATATATATATATATATATATATATACATTAATATAAACTATTGCAAGTTAGATGAAAACAGAAACGAATCTCTTAATAACTGTATAAGGTGAACATTTTCAAATTATAGATCAAGCATGTTTTTTTGGCTGTATGATGAAAGTGAAAGTATTGAGAATTTTTAGAAGATTGAAAAATATCTTAACTATATACTAAGAAGAATGGCCCTTTGAAGTAAGTTTGTCAAACATATAAGTTCAAAAGCTTTTTCACAACCTGTCCACTAAATATTACAATTTGTCGGCTTTTTTAAAAAATAAAACGATAACGAAGTAGCGAAAAGTTCGAATAGATATGCATAAAAAAGTAAACAAGGCTGAGCATCTTTCTTATTCGATTTTCTAGCATATTGAAATATTGTATTTGAGCAAATGACAAGTAGATCGTGCATTTAAAAAGTTTTCAAGAGTATATTCGGAATATACTTTATTAATAAAGAGTACATTTTGAAATTTAACAACCAAACGCTCAAAACATTTCATTGATAATAATATTAATTGCGAGATAATAATTAACATAATATAGATAATATAGATAATAATATATTAACAATTACAGATTATATTTCAAATATGTAAATGAAGAAATTTTCTAAATCACAATGGAAAATGAAAAAAGAAAATTTTTTTATTTCAAAATCAGATTGAGACATTAGTAGGAAGTTATTTAAAATTTATCACTATTAAAAGTCCATTAGATTCGAGATTTTCAAGGTTTTAATAGCAAGTGATTTCAAACTATGGCACAATTTATAAAAATATCGAAATATATTACAATACATACATGATGCATTATTGCAATATATAAATATAAAAGGTTATTTAAAAAAACAAGTAATTAAACTAATCATTAATATGACTATTAATAAAAATTTTTATTTTTGGTAATAAAATCAATTATGCTAATACGTATATTTATTTTTACACACACACACACACACACACACACACACACATATATATATATATATATATATATATATATTATTTTGTAAATGTATATATAAAATATTAATTTCTTATATTAAAATATTATGCTTAAATGTATTTAACGTTGTTTCAAATTTTTATGTACAAGATTGAAATATTAAAGCAATGGTTGATTAATTTTTCGTTTTTATTACATTTTCTCTACGAATGTCACATTTTCAATTCGATTTCTAATGTACTCTCATTTTAATCCTGATAAACCAGATTTTATGACCAGTTTATATTTTCTAACTCTTATGGAAAATTTCATTCCAGTAAGAAATCGTTCGACTCACTTGAAAATTCCGCTTAATAAGTTCCAAACCAAATAATTTCATACATTTCTGAATAAATATCACAAGCATCATCAATGATCAATGAAAGATTTTAAAAAAGCTTAAGTATTTTAAATTTTAAGCATATATTGCGTTTATAGCGAGTATTTCTGCTTTAATTTGAACGGCTTCATTGCAAGGATTTTCACTTTTCTTAAACCTTATTTGATTTAAATATCCAATTAAATATTGTTTGGGAAAACTTTCCTTTGAAATCGTAACGATGAGAATGAACACAAATGCGTATCTCGTGCAATTATGTAGTTTGCTTACGCAAAGTAGATACAGAATTATTTGGCAAGTAACAAGATTATTATCGATATTCGAACGACAATAGTTAAATGTACAAAGGAGTCGAGCACTGTTAGGAAGAATAAGTGTCCTCCCAAAGAGATGATTGACCGCATAATTACAAGACAGCTGATGTGCCGAATCGCCTAAACGGCTCGTCGAGATCGCTTAGTTCGGAAAAAAGTTTAAAGTAATAAAAAAAAAGCTCAACTATTAATACCAGCGGTAGAGCTCTAGGTAGTTGAAAAGCTCGGTGAGCAAAGTATTCTGGCACAACGATAATAATTTAGCTTCCGCCAAGCGGCGTCGTGGCATCTCTCGGCTCCCTTCGAAAAATCGAAGGCCAAAATGGCGAGAGGCGAAAAGACAAGGGCATACGGCCCTGGGTCAGCCGAGACTCTGTCCCCGGGGGCCTCGTTCTCCCACTCCCACGGAGTGAAAGTACCTCGGGGAGCGCGCGCTTTCTAGTCGGAGCGTTCCTCGCTCCTCTCAGTTTGTTCCGCTCTCTCGGCGCGGTGTAAGCGGCACCACGAAGCCGGCGAACGAAGCGCGAGCTGCGGTGCCGCGGCCCCATGTCCAGCGACGCCGAGTGCGGGCCCCGGCTGAAGATGCGAGCTTCCCCCCCGCGACAGGCCAACCCTAAGCTTGCGTCCGGAGTCGCGATCGAGCGGAAGTGCGCGACATGAGGGGACCTGCGCCTCTACTCTTGGCCTGCGGCTTTCTCCTGGGCCTCGCGACCTGTCAGACCCAAGGTACGTAACGTACCCATCCGGACCCACGAGTCCTGCTATCAAGGACACTTGCGAAACCAACATTCCTCACGAACGAGGCTGAGGAAGCGCGAGAGCGCGAGCGCCGGGTCTCGCTCGGCCCTGGGCCCCCAATCCCAGGCCAAAGATCGCCTATCCACTTGTCACTCACCTTGCGAAACGCCAAGCTTTTTTCCTCTCGATCCACGATCCACTGGCGTAGCTACGAGCTACTCGGCGCCGCTCGCCCACCTTCCACCTTTCTTAGCCACTGTGAATTCGAATGACGGAGCATCTGGTAACGTGGCCGCTGCTTTAATCCGCGGACTTGTCGTGTGGGACAACCGTAGGCTATCCCGGAGGCCGTTGTCACATAGATTTTGCGAGAAATTTTCAGCTGGCCGAGAACGCGTCGATCCGACGTGCTCATAGCAGCAGCAGCAGCAGCAGCAGCAGCAGCAGCAGCAGCAGCAGCAGTAACAGCAGCAACAGTAACAGCAGCAATAGTGATTGTAGTAGTAGTGGTAATAGTGGTAGGGATATAGTAGTAGTATTACTATAAGGGAATATAATTTTTCGGGGCGGTCGTGGATTGGGGAGGCGAGTCTCGTTGGCCTTTACGCCTTTACGCGCTCGTGAATATATCGGCAAGAATTATGAAATTGCCCGAAGAATGGAATTGATTGCATACGTTTGATAATAATATCGCATGGGAATTTATATATATATATATATATATTTTTTTATTTTATTTTATTTTGAATGACGCGTACCGCAGTATGTTTGGCAAGATTTCTTACGCAACGGATCTGTTATGGCCGAGGCGTTCGAATTAATTGGCCGAAACTATATTAACAACTGGCTTGTGCATTATTAGTGAATTACGTGTGCGGTTCTCGATTGTTTGGTGATCAGCTTTCGATAATCGACCTTTCTCTCCTTTTTTTTTCAGTAGGAGGAATTTCATAGTCCAGATGAAGAATAACGTGAAGGACTTTAACTTTTCGATCGAGACGCAATATTTTACTTTTAATGTTGTATCTAATCTAATCTATAGAGTGATAGTGTCCCATAAACTTGCATCTGCCATCTATATTTATGATGTTAATTTATTTTTCTTGACATCTTGGTGCGTCTACCAATCAAAAGTACAGATATTGGAACGAAGCCTTTCGTTTCACGTCGGTCGCGCATGCCATTAATTCACAATACTTTCTTTATAAGAAGGTTTAATGTTACAAGGCATACATTATTATTTGTTTCTTATAAGACATTCCACGAAATTTATAATAAAATTGGTGCATTTTAAAGTTCTTTCGTATTCGGATAAGTATAAATGGCCATATACGTGTATGCATTACACACGTGGCAAATTATAGGCTTTGTATTGTCGATAATAATTTATTAGAGAAATAGATGGATAGATAGATTAGAAATCACAACATTAGTAGCTTGTGATTAGACTCAATTATCATCGTTCAACAAAGGACATATAATACAGAGAATCACGTAGTTCAATAATTATAGCAGTGATTTAATGTAGGTTTTTGCTAAATCGCTTACCGAAGGAATTTCATAAGATTCGTTTTTGCACAATTTCTGTTTAATTTAATCTGAAATTGAATTTTTTCTCACAATCATAAACGAGAATATTCAGGCATTACTCAATCTTCATTGTATTAAGTAGTTCGTGAAATTCGCGAGAAAGAAAATAGGGCCTGAATTATCATATAAACTTCATTTGTTATGAATAACATACGATACTAGATGCACTCTTATCTTGTATAAATATGCACGCGCGCACGCAAAACATTTCGTTTTAGAAAGTAACTCGCAAGGTATTGAATAAGTTTGAATAAGCGTTCAAAATCTAGAGTAAGTTGTGAGTGTTTGGATTTATACGAGCGGAGTATTTTCTTAACGAGATTTCGCTTTTTAATTCAAACAAAGCAAAGCAAAGCAAAAGCAAAAACATGACCAAAAAAAAAAAAAAAAAAAAAAAAAACAACGACAAAATCGTAATCTGTCGTATTTTATCAGAAAATAGAATTAACAATAAAAAAAAAAAAAAAAAAAAAAAAACACAAAAAAAAAAAAAAAAAAAAAACAACGACAAAATCGTAATCTGTCGTATTTTATCAGAAAATAGAATTAACAATAAAAAAAAAAAGAAAAAAAGAAAAAAATGAAAAAGCACTTTTTAATTAACAAAATTATTTTCTTTCTTTCTTTCTTTTTTTTGCGTTTCGTTATTATAAAATAAAATACTAATAATTCCGTAGGTGGTTAGAATTCAAATAAATACGAATGAAATCTCTCTGGTGCCACTAATAATCCTATTTTGCAATTATAATAGCGCACTTGAATGCATTTGTAACACATAAATAAGGTAAAAGTAATAATAATATAAATAAATAAATAAAAGTATGTATATATAAATGTATACAGGCAATTAAAGCTTAATTCGGTTTTTACTTCATATCCCTTCTGGATGATAAATGCTTTCGGGGAATTTACCGCCACTTTTAAGGCGGTTATTGCTTGGAGAAATGCCTTGCACTTATACGAACTGATACTTTTTATAAATGGATGTTTCGTAATCAGAACAGACTTGACTCACGTAATACAATTTGATAACCTAGCGAATACTTAGAATTTATGTGGAAGTTCATAGAAAGTACCTTTCTCGTGATAATAAAAATATGAAATTGCAATTATTAAATTATAGACAATCGCAATGCGAAATTATATAAATTAGTATATTTCAATCAGGTTAAGTAATTATGTAGCACTACAAACTTATTTCAAGCTAATTTTGTTTTTCATTTACACATTGTAAAGATAAATTTGCACGATTTATCTTCCTTTTCATTAACGACTAATTAAAAAATTATTTAACTTTATGAGGAATTACTTACGTAAGGTGTTTTTTATTTAACTGTAACATGCTAAATGCAGCATTATTTCTATGTATATTTTATTTGTTTATTTTTATTTTTTATATGATAAGTTTTTCCTGCGTATTGTTGTAAGACTGAATATTGATAAAATCAAGCCTATATTGTTACATCGATCGTGATATCCATTAATTATCTCATAGCTTATTATTAATTGCAAATTTCTTCTGCACTTTACTTCATAATACCGAACGCGAAATATAAATAAAAATATAATTAACTTTTCACATTCTATTAAATTATATTGTATTTGAAAATAATGAAAATAAGGACATGTGTTTCGCTTAACAATAAATAACGAATTTCGCAGTACCAACTTTCACTCAATTTTTATGCACACGTATGCTCAGAATGGAATATTAATAATCTGACTCATAGAATCCGAGTTGAATATCTCATCACATTTGTGTCGCTAACGATATCAAATATTGGAAATACCAAATCTATCAAAGTGCTTCGGACCTCTAAGCTAAATGCCACAACGTTAAAGTGAAATTATAGTGAAATTATAGTGAAATTATAGTCTACTGAGAAACTGGATTTGACATTTGCCGACTTACTTATACAAACGAAATTTTTTATTACATTTCTAAAAAATTATTAATTCATATGTAATAAATACAAAATTATTTATTTATCGCAATGTGTTTAAATACTATGCAGCAGTAATTTCAAACGTTCCTTATTAATAGAAACATTATTTTTTATGAACCATTATTAACTGCATATACGAAATAAATAATTTATTCTAATTATACAACAGACAACATTTACGCTACTATTTTTATGCGTCAATATTAGTAATGTAATTTTATTTGCAACTACTTAAAACATGCGTGCTATTACGTTCAACCGTAAAAGTTTGAAATCGAATGAGGGAATATACGAAAAGAGTATTCTTGGCGCATATTGTTGAATGTCAAAATAGGTTTTTTTTTTTTTTTTGAAGTCTAGTAATTACGTAATAATATTAAAATCGTATATTGGAAAACGAATAGTGGAAAAAAAAATATCTAAAGACCAGACGTTCATTAATAATACGATATTGATAGTATTATTTATTTTTTTGTTTTATAATTTTTTTTTAATCTACGGAAATTTATACGTGACAATAGATTGAGAAACACGTCGCAAATTAAATATAATTTTTTTTTTTTTTTTTTTTTTTTTTTTTATAATTTTATAGTATTAAATTTATCAAATAAAGTCGATGTATTGGCGTATTAAAAATATCTGTTTGGAAACAAGCCGTAAAACTATGTACTAAGTAAACCTCAACACACATTATAAGTAACAATACATTATATGACTCATATACACACACGTGTTATTAGTAAATGCTATTTAATTATGTGCAAATTATTTATTTAAAATAGTTATGCTTAATTATTGACATCTTTACTTTTATCATGTGAAATTAATATATATCACATTTTATTTTTATTTTTATTTTTACGTCGCTTTTATTTCCATTTCTAAAATGCGATTTTTTGCAAAAAAGCTATGATATATAAAATATATGGTAATTTTTGAAAACGAAAAGTGAATATATAAAGAATACGGCGTTCGTGGATGACAATAGGTTCGTTTATGCAATTGACTTAAGATAGAAGAGAGGAGGAAAAAATCGGGCGAGATATCATGCCACCGCGAGTAGGTGAGTGAAAGAAAGAGAAACAGAGAAAAGCGTGGGAGTAAGTGTACGACGGGCAAGGTATAAAGGTGGCGCTGCGCCTTTCTTGGCAGCTAGAATGAAACAAAGGCTTGTGTTTTATGCGTGTGACGTATTATTAGAATTGTTTATATTCTGAGACAGAGAGATAGATAGATAGATAGATAGATAGATAGATAG
>NW_011948415.1:13177046-13209546 GCF_000503995.2 Ceratosolen solmsi marchali
AAGGGGATAGGTAATACAATTGACTTTTACTTTTTTCATAATATATATATATATATATATATATATATGTAATTGCAAATTTAAACATTATTTACAAAATCAAGGACTTTTGTTTGGTTGGTTTTTTTATTTCTGTCACGTATATCGACAATATGTGACTTATTCATGAACTTTTTAAATTTCTTAACATAGATTTATATTGTGCATTACTCATTTCTAAATATTCTAACAAAATTACTAGGGAATTTTTTAAACTAAAGAAAATTTAGTATAATTTACTTTAAATTTCAGCTACTTAAAAGATGGTTTAACTTCATTATTGAAATTTTAATGGCTTTACGACTTCTTTATTCATAATTTCTTTTGTAAATTATTTATTACTATGTAAAGCCGATGATAAGTGTCCTTTGAATTAATACATTCTTATATTATATTCTGCTATAATAATAGCTTAAATAATGCAACAATTTATTTTGCTAAAATTCAATTAAATAATAAACCACGTAGAATTAACTTTAATAAATAAACGGTCGAATCGATCGAATGTGTTATTTTAAAGACCGCGTGGATCTACATTGCCAATTATTTTTGTCTCTGTACACTAATAACGTAAGGGAAGGCTCGAAATTCCCAAGAATGCGTCTCGTTAACGGTACACTCTCGGCACCGTTTAATGAACGAAATTAATGATCGATATGGTCTGTACAAGCTACAAAACCGCTATTATGAAAGAGATCACTTGAATGACCGACTGACTAGTAACTTTCCCGTGCACATTCGTATTGACGTCTAACAGCTGCGAGATTTCTTACAGCGCCACTTTTAGAGCACAATAAATTGTAATATCTCGCCTTTCCTCTCGTTCTTTATAATTTTACGAATAAAAGAGAGGACTTTTTTTTTTTTTTTTTTAAATTCATCCTCCAATGATAAATTGTACACCTCTCTATCAATGGGCCTGTAATTATTAATAATCTCTTATCAATAAGTGTTTTCAATTAATTTTTTTCTATATTGAAATTTCTATATTAAAATTTCATTGCTTAATATTGGATAGTAAGTATATATTGAGAGCGACTCGGAATTTACAATTGAAAATTTCAAAATGTTTAATTTTTTAAATTCCCATTGCCAGGACTCCGTTAATATTATTAATTCAAATTATCTATATACTTAACTAGTCTTGCGCCAAGAGTACTGCAAAAAAAAAAAAAAAAAGAAAAAAAAAAAGATTTATTTCATGGTTATTAAAGAGAGTGATACGTTGGTAGCGAATTTTAATACACTATGTTGGTCCTCCTAAGAATGTTGCATATTGATTGTGTTAGCGAATGAATTTTCTCATAAACTTATTTAGATTTGCTTTAAATATTACGCTCCCTTTGATTGGCGAACTAATAAGTTATATGTGCAATTTTATTTTCCATCAGTCATTTATAATATTATGTATCATAGTTCGTGAAATTATAATATCGTTTTGTACTTTTGCAGTTTATTGTAAGTGACTTTTAATTAACGATTACAAATAATTTTATATTTTAATATTGATGATAAAATTGTGGGGAAAAAAAACATAAGATAAAATAGGTGATTAATAACGAGGAAACTAAATAAGATATCAAAGTTTTATTCAATAAAATCGCATATTGCTTGCTAATATAGAAAACTAAAACTTGCGAGGCGTTAGAGGTATTATTCTACAAAGTGCAAGGCTGCTTTCGATTCATATTCACAATTAATTTTAAAGTACCTAGCATTTTTTTATATATTCGTCGTAGATTAAAACTGCTCGATTCTGTCTACATCGGTTATAGGCATAGGCATCCGATTGTAAATAATTATCGGCATCTCGGTGTATGTCACAATAATTTTTATTTTCTATTCGGCCGAATATAAAAGAAAAATATTCAAATATATTGAATAAACTATCGGATGCTTGAAAATACGTGTTCACTGTGAAAATCTCGCGGGAGGGTCCTGTTAGGAAATTGGATTTTCCCCTCGTTTCTTGTCTCTTTCATTCTCTCGTCTCTTTCATTCTCTCGTCTCTTTCATTCTCTCGTTCACCTATGGGGAGTCGGTGAGTCAACAACAACGGCGCGTTGAATAACCGCACACGCGGTTACGCTGGTAAAATAATGGAAGTCGTGTAAGCAATGAAGACAGAGATGTCGATAATCAAGTCTTCAAGGGTAATTAGATAATAAAAATCCTTACCACCATTTGGTAAAAACACTGATATCTAGTAATCATGGAAAGAGAAACAATTGGCACGAAACAATTGAGAGGGTTTGAGTTTTCATATGCCGATATCTGGGCTTTGCATTGCGCTTGCAGAATTTTTCAATACATGCAGATTAGCGACATTAAATACTAGATTTTCGTAACACTGTTCCCGTAACACGGGAAAAAGTAAAGTCTATTTTCAAAATATATTATATAGATGAATTTTTAATCGACAATCGTATATATCACAAATAAAAGCAATTTTTTTTATATAACTATGTACGTGAAACACAGATGCATACATTCGTGTTTATAAATAAATAAATATACATATAAATATCATCTGGTTTAGAAAAGCATAATGGCAAGCTATTATTCGTTTATTTATTCTGACAAGCTAATAGTGAGTTATAAGTTGAAATTTTTGCGAAATAAAATTTAAAAACATTCAAAAACATGTGAATAAAAGTATCGATGGAAACATTTGCTGAGACAAAGATATAAATTTTCTATGTCAAATTCTGGAATTTCAAATGTTGCAGTATTTACGTCTTATAATAAAATAGCTAAAATAGCTTTAGCTTATTTTATAAATTCTTATTCAGTTTATCAGTATTAAATTCTGATTGAATTTCAGTACATCGAAAATCTTTAAACCTTATTAAATGCATCTTGTGGTTGGTAGAAAATATGAATTGTAGACCATTTTTAATCGAATTCCCCGTTTTTATGGAGTACAGATAATATTCTCTCATTACTAATGAGTTTCCTGATGTATTGTAGACTTATTCTTGTAATGACTTTTTAACATTCAATTAGTATTCAAACGATGAAAAAATTTATATCGATATTTTTACACGAGCTGCAGAAATATCATATAAGTGTGTCAAATTGTTATTTAATAGTGTCTATCATTTCATATTGTGCCTAATCTTTAAATAAAATAAATAATTTACAGGCTGTGAATTATATAATAAAGACATTTTATATTTGAAGTAACATTTTATATATGAAACGAAGGTTTTAAATTAAATAATTTATTATTTTTGGAAAATATATTGTAATATCTACTCATAAACATGTATACATAAATATATATATAAATATATATATATATATATATATATATATATATATATATATACTATCTCGCTTTTCTATAATAAATAAATTTGCGCCACTAAAAATAATGAAATACCGAAGACATAATTTTTATGAATTCCTTATAGCATTGTGTTTTCCACATTGCTGAACAAATGAAAAAGTCGTTTGTAATAAAATGACTGAAGTTATTCTGATACGGATGACGATGGTCTCGTTATGTACCAATGCGTCGCTTAAGAGTTCAAGCTCTGAAGTAACAGAGTGAATCGAATCAATTCTTGATTACAGGTGAGTCGCGAGAGGCTTCTTGGAATACCGTTCAGCAATCTCGAAGTAGCCGCGATGATGCAGAGTTTCTGGAACCCGCATCGAATCTTTATCAGCAGCAGCAAAAGCAGCAGCAACAGCAGCAAGAGCAGCGGTCAGAAAGTGTAGAATACTACGATGATGAAGAATATTACGACGATGATGTGCCTATAGCCGGTTTAACGCAGGAAGGCGTTAGAGAGCCCAAGGTCGCGAAATCCGACGATGAACTCCCTGGAAGTATAAATGGTACGGCCGACGAAGATTCGTACTATTATGTTGACGATTACGAGGAGGAGGACGAAGCGGCGAGGCCGGGGATGGCGGGGACGTCTGCGGCTGCTGCGCCGGTGGGAATCGTTAATGGGTCAGAGCTAGTGCAACATCCGGAGGTGTGTTTGGCTCTTTTATCCACAAAAATTAGCCGACTATTTAATGGGATTTTTAACGGTACGATGGAGATGGCGCAATATTAATAAGATATTTTTATCTGAATTACATCTAATGCAATACTAATATTGCGTTACTAAAGCATCGAATCTGAAAAATCCCATCCTGTACGTCATATTGGCTAACTGATAATTAAAAACGTATATGAAAAATTCGTAATGATAGGATGATTGTGCCAACGAGGCTGTTAAAAATTTAGTAAGCTTAAACAAGGATAGACGGTATATATGAAGGTACGAATATTCGTATGCATATTATTTATTTCAAATATATAACGGATAAAAAAATTGCATATTTTTGCCAGTATATCTTTGACTTTTAATATGTGCAATAATAAAAAGAGGACGATTATTTATAAAAACATAAAAAATTCTAGTTATTTATAAAATATCAGAGTATAACGATGAAAACAGAATGTAATATTAATTTAACATTTTCATAATGACGCGAATTGAAACGTCAAACATGTGTTCAATAAGATATTTATACTTTAAAACTTGTAAAATTAATTTGCATTCCTTTTTTGCACACAATCATAGTATTTATAATGAAATAAATGTATTTTTTATTTGATCGAATGAATTTATATGTTTCTTATAAAAAGACGACACTGAAAATAATAGAGTATCAGTGACGAAATTTTAGGTCATTTTTTATGAATAAAATATTCAGCTTTAAATTTATCTTCTATTGTTCTTTATAAATAATACAACGATTATATTATACACACAAGCATATATATATATATATATATATATATATGTAGGTGCTGCATTTTGGTAGTAAATGTAAGCGCGTAATATTATATGTAAAGAATTAATATACTTACCAGCTAAATTCAGAAATTTTAATGATGATGTATCATCGTGTCATTCATAATATTGATAGTGGGCTAAAAATTTTCAGAAGCTAGAATCAGCTGAAAAATCAACTAAAGCGACACCCAAGAGAGAAAAGGATAAAGAGTTGACGAAGGATAAATGGGAGGAAGAGGAGGAGCAGTCGGAAGATGAGAATGAAGAAAAGGAGCCGGAAGCAACGATAAGTCGAATCTCATCCGATAGAAAGGAAACTCGGAGTGAGGCGGGAGGCGCGCGATTGCCGGAGAATGTTGACGATCCGGTGGATAACGATGGTCCGATTTTAATCGGCGAGGCGATCGTCTCCGTCGTGACGACCAAAAGTGTTGTCAACGGCACGTATTCCTTGCCCGAAACTACGTTGAGCCCAACACCTACAACGATATTTAGCACAGAGAGAACCGAGCCGATCTCCAGCTCCACTGGCACGACAACGCCGACGTCGACCACCACCACCGCCACCACCGCCGCCGCCACCACCACCACCACCGCCCCCACCACCACCACCACCACCACCACCACTACCACCAAAACCACCATCACCACCACTACCACAGATACGATCAACAGCAACAGCAGCAGTAGCAGCAGTAACCCAACGGCCGTGACTATCACTGACGGTTAGAAACTTTTTATTTCATGTTTTACCATTCGCCAGCTTGTTCTAACAGTCATATATCCGGCTTATATATTGCACCACATACTCAAATGTTCTAGCTAAAACTGTTTTAGCTCGATTAAATCCATGTTCGCCATAAAACTGAGTACTTATGTTACGCAGTTTTATGTCTGCGATAACAATCCAATGTACTAAAGTAGTTATTGACATTATCCAAGGGAGCTCATGATATTTATTTCAGCTAACGTATAAAAGATTAATGAGCAATACGGCCATTTGGAATTCGAGTTGATTATCATCTGATTTAATATGTATAATTTTTCAAGCAATTTACGCGAAATAACAATATGTTTAGAGAATAGTTGTAAAGTGTTGGATAATCATAAATAATATTTATACATGGATAATCATGAATTACATTAATAGTTTTATAGAATTTTTCTTTTTGCTATTGATAGGCGCTACAAAAAACTACCAGAAGAATAAAAATATTATCTTATAATATTCGTATAATAATATATCTTAATAATTGTTTAATAGATCTTAATAATTTATACGATATAATCAACGAATATTGAATTTTATTGAAATATAATAAATATTAAATAAGAACAATAACAATAATCAATATTAATTCCATAAAGTGTTAGATAAGCGATAAAAATTGTATTTGACAATACATAGCAGATATTAAAGTTTGAATTTATTTTAATTCAGCCAATAAATAATATCCTCATTATAACAATCATTACACGTATCAATGATAGTTTTTAAACCGATACATTTACCAATTAAATACGTATTTTCCAATGGTTTTACTCATACTTTATTTAATTATCGTCATATTAATTCGTCAATAAATTATTTCAACGTGATTGGCTGTACATTTCGATTTAAAATACAATCAATTCATGGAATTATTAACAGCAGCTCTGTTAGATTGATTTTGATAATGTTGAATTAATTTCGATGCTATGGTTGTTGATGCACGTTTGGAAAATGTGTCATTGATAATATATGTCAATTGAAATAAACATAGTAAATACGAATGCAAATACGATGTGAATTATAAAATATCAATGTTGTGAAACGGTATTCTCTATATTTAAGTATTTTGTAACATCTAATTTGTGGATTAATATGCAGAATAACTACTCGTAATAAATATTAATTAAATCAGTTTTGAAAATTAGGTCCTAAAGACCTTTTGATCTCAGTCTTTGCCGTAAATTTATTCGATGAAGCACGTCTAACCATTTGATATATTACATTATACTTTATATTATCTACTCTGTTTAAATTTTAAAGGGAATACATTTTTATTCATTATAAATATAAATAAATATATATATATATATATATATATATATATATTGTATCTAATGTAGCAATTGTACATTGATTTTACAGTGACGATTATTTATCATAATGCAATTTACAATTATAATGAGTAAGCTAATAATGACTTTGAAGATGTGATTTATCAAAGTTAATCAACTTTGTTTTATCGAGTATTTTACAAGTATTATCACATTTTTGTCAATTTCAGCGTATTTTCCTCATCTCAAAGCAAATTAATTGCATAGTAATATTTTTTTTTTATACGACTAATTTTTACTTTTAAAAGGGAAATCACTTGCATTTCAATGTATTACGATACTTTTGCAAAATGTAGTCAATGCTTTAATGTTCGTAAGTATTATTATTTAGTTCAACATAGAATTGGGAGTATATTTATTTTTCAAAACTTATATTATAAATACCAAGTTTCTTTATTTGTGTAAGCTATTTTCGGCTAATTATAATTAAAGAAATGGATAGTCTTTTCCTTCGTATTTAATAAGATTATATTATCCTATAATTTCATTCGATACAATTTATATTACATTTACCCTTCGAGTATAAATTGAATTAAAACTTGTGGTATTTTAAAATATTGTAATTACGTTGTTGCCTTGGAAAATAGTATGTTCTACATATTTATCAAAACCTTAATTATAAATTTGCTACCTTACTGAATATTTTATTAATTTACTATTGAATAGGAAAATATTGACACCAAAATAGGTCAATAATTTGATAAGAAACAATAAATTCCGGGCATTGATTTCTTAAAATGATTTCTCGTGTTAGCTGTCTTTTTTCATTTTTTTATTTTGTTTTTCTCGTTATATATATATATATATATAAAGCTCGAAGTTTTTAACGATTCTGAATGTAAAAATATTCGATATCGTATTAATAGAAATTCGTGATAATGTTAACCTAGTTATTGTTAACTCAATTTATATTTATCATTTGGTTTAACTTTTCCAACATCCGTCACACGAAACTTGTTATACTTAAAATTACCGGCCAAACTTTCTACTCCCATTTTCTCTTGAAATCAGTAATAACATAGTAAATTATTTCATTTACATCTCACATTAGTATTACAGAGCTAAGAGCTACTTTCGGTGAAAACATATTTGAATATTCCAGAGCTCACCGAGTTAAAGTGAACAAAGCTATAACGAAACTTTCTTATATATAAACAGCGATGCATTAAATTAAAGAAATGTGAAAAATCGATAGGATGGCATGGCGAAGCGACAATTTAAAGTAATATCTTTGATGCAGGGAAAGTGTCGTCCTCTTCGGAATTTCCTCCTTCGTCAACAATACAACCAGCCGTGCAGACGGGCCGCAGCGTCTCGGGCGCAAGATTTTTGCCATTCCCGTCCGTTGACAAGGTCGAGCAACTTGATTCGACGGAGAGCATCATCGATAAGCTCGATCGAGTGCAGTCTGAGCTCTCGAGTGGATTTCTAGCGAACGGACGGTACGTTGAGTTTAACGCTCTTTTCACACCGGATGTGCCCTGGTGAGATGAATTTTTAACGTTGCCCTCTTATCGACACTTTTATTTAGATTATTTACATTCAGATACATACATATATATACATATACATATATATATATATATATATATATATATCTCTTATTTATGCGAACAATTTTTCTTTACTCCGGGATTGTAATATATAATGTCTGACTGTTGTGTAGAGGAATGCCTTGATATAGTCTTGCTTGGAGCTTTCACAAGAATCGATCAATAAACATTTCAATTCTTAAAAATCATTAGAAAATCCTTAGAAAATCTTTCATTTTGATGTTCTGAATTGTATTAATTAATCCATTGATTAATCAGAAGATGAAAGGCAATATTAATTTGCAATTATTTTAATAATTATTAGTGATGTACAATTATTTGACAATAGTATGTTAATACGCTTGCTCCTGTGTTATTAATTCAATAACTTAATACATTTTTATATAAGTCGAATGGTCTTTATTTTTAATTTATAAGTCTTTATTTATAAGTCTTTATTTTATTAATAAATCAGTAAATGCATAAAAAGGTACTTATTATTGTTAACGATGTTTAGTAATAGTGATATAAATATCTATCGCTCCATTATTATAATTTTATTTCTTTTATCCATCGGTAACCAACCAAAAATTCGTTATACGATAATTAAATAAGCATTTAAAATTTATGTGCAGCTTAGCTTATAATTTTATTTTCAATCTTCCAATCACAATTCAAACGTAAATTATCGAATATAAAAGCATATATATATATATATATATATATATATATATCTGTGTGTATGAGCGCTCGCGCGTGTGTATGTTTGTATGTATGTGTCAAAATAAATAATCAATATTTTATTGATCATGTTTTGTTTGCACAGTAGAAAAGACTTCTTTATTAGATTTAAAATAATGATGTTAAAAGGAAACGATAAAATCAATGTGGATAGGTAACGTTGCATATTTATTATAAATAAAATTTATTATCCAGGTATTTAAATTTCAAATTTATTTTATTGTTTCGTAATTTATTTGAATTTTTAAATATAATATCAATTCGCGCTAAATACGTACACTGATCGATTAATTCGCAACGTATGGTTCACATTTATAAACATACACTTTAGTATTTCTCATAATTTTTTAAAATACCGAATTTTCAATTGAAAAAATATTGAATAAAAAAATTTAAATAACAACAATAAATAAATAAATAAATAAACACTAATAATATATATTGTCCAGTAAAACATTTATATCGTATATATATATATATATATATATATATATATATATATATATATATATATATATATATACATATAAATATATAATATTAGGTTTGTACCACGACGCTATAATAAGAAACCATTCTCGGCAACGTCTTTGACGCTACCAACGACTTCCACCATCGCTCCGACATCTTCTCCAATCGCTCCCATTACCATCACAAGCATTACGAAAAGACCAAGAGTCCTAACAACTCTCGACGACGTTGGAGCCTTCCTACCTAAGGATTTCTCCCGCAGCTATTATCGGACGAGTACGACGGCATCGCCTCTGACGAAGCGCCCGAAAATTCAAACGACCTTGGATGACATGGAAGCCTTCCTGCCAAAAGATTTTCCAAAGAACAGCTACCGCACAAGCACGCCGAGCAGTAGCACGACGAAGAGGCCTAAGCTACAAACGACGCTCGACGATCTTGACGGCTTCCTCCCAAAGGACTATCCCAAGTCCAACTATAGAAATTCTTTCAAGAGGCCCTTGCATAAGACGTCGACGACTCTTAGTTCGACATCGTCGACGACCGAGAAGAGTAGCGCAAACACCAATAGCAAAGCCCTTACCACCATTGAAGATATTAGCGCTTTCCTACCACCAGGTAAATCCACAATTATCAATAGATTAATAACAGTCCGTACGCTATAGTATTTCAATATTCGCTATTTCATGAATTAATTCACCTATACTTTATTGCTGATTAAGAATGCATGAAAATGTAAAGTTTTGGTTTTTGGAGAATTTTTATTAAAATTGTTAATAATTAAGCATATTTCTTAGTTCTTAAAGTAATTTACTTTTTTGATAATTAGATAAAATGCTTTATAAAATTTAAAAAATCTTAAATATTTATAAAATTTTAATCGCTAAGTCTTTATAAATAAGGAATTTAATTTAGCTATTAGTTATATTTATTTTATCATAATTTTTATTTTAATATGTTTATTAAAATAGTTATAAACGTGTAAAATAAATGGAATGTAATTTCTGGAATAGTATTTAATAAATATTAAAACAATAGTATTTTCAATTAATAAAATTAAAAAAGTAGATTAGTTGTTTGGCATTATTGTTTTGGTAAAAAAAAAAATTCTTGTACTTTTATTGAAAATTTTACTTTACAAGTATGATATTATTTTTGTATTATTATTTTTTTAGATTATTTGTTGCTTAAAACATTTCTAAATATATTACACATATATAGCTATATATTTTAATAAAATAATAAAAAATTCATTTTAAATACAAAATTTAAAAATATATATAATTATAAATTATAAGATCATTCGCAATTATATAATGATTACACATTTACTCGATAAAATTTCTCTCTTGCTTTCCTTTTCATTTATATAAATCTACGTATATATAAATTTCCGTTGAATTACAGTACTATATTTTTCCAGGGTATAAATTAAAAAAAGAAGATATAACTACAGAAAAGTCGTCAATTTTGAGCGAACTTTTAGCAAAAAATAAGCTTTCCGAATCAAAAGATGTTTCACCAATTTCATCAACAATCAACGAGCGAACTAAATCTATTCAAGATTTATTTGTGAAATCCGAAATCGACATTTCTGCCCTCCTACCTCCAGGCTATAAGCCCGGTAAATATAATTATGAAACAAGCTTCCATCACTGTTATCTCATGACATTGATACAAAAATATTCTTCAATTAATATCCATGTAACTTTGTTAAGTTAATTTTTCACGGAGAAATGTAGCTATCATTAAATGAGATTAAATATATAATTTTATAAATTATATTTAAGGTATATAATTTATATAATGTGTGTGTGTGTGCGTGCGTGCGTGTGCTCGCGGCCACTCGTGTTTTTGTTTCTTCTCTAGAATGTATTGTAAGAAAGTATTCAAAGAAAGGAAAAATATGCTTAAACGTTACTAATAATCAGTTGATAATAGTAGTTATATATATATATATATATATATATAAAATTAATATATAAAAAATTATAAAAAATTTTAATATATTTACGAATGATTGAATTCTTCGAAATCTTTTCCCAAAATTTTATTCTCTCATCTACGTTCATTATCAGACATTTAAAAAACTCGATCAATTCTATTCAAAAATATTCTTACGGTAAATTATTAATTTAACTTTTTAGTTGTAAATTTAATAGAACATACTAATTCAAGTAATATAAGGACGGTAGATCTAATAAAAGGACTTCTCAACAATTCATCTATTAATATTTCCTCGCCGCTGCAGCCTCTATCTAAAATCCAAGTAACACAAATACTATTTACCGATTAAAGTAAATTTATAAATGAGCATTAATTATATACGCGTACAAGTCTTTAAATAGACTACGTATACTTAGATCGAACGAGGGTAAAGAATTTGCTGTATATAAGAATTTTGCAATCTTCTTTATCAAGCTTGTGTCAGCAGATGCTGATCGATCGATATATGCAAAATAGAATGACAAAGCGAGTGTGGCAGCGGCTTAGCAACTAAATTATAAGAATAAAGTGAAGCGGGATATTTAATTCTGCTTGATCGATATATCTAATGTCCGACTTAACTTTAAAACACAGATGCCTCAAACTCCTCTAAAGCAATAAATATAAGCGGCGGGATACAGGACCTAATAAGCAAATCGAATGTCGACATATCGGCGTTGCTGCCCCCGGGCATTGGAAATACCGATGGGACTTTGGCAAGACAGCCGACCCCACTCGGTGCAAAAGGTGTCACTGCCGGTGGTAATTCCTTTAAAGTCGTTTTTCCAAGTCGACCAGGCGGTCGCAAGTCGATCAACAAAATAACGACACCCCCGAGCGTGGCGAATAATCGAGGGAGCGGCGGCGGCGGCGGCGGCAGTGATGCGGCCACGCCCCGTATTCAAAAAGGCTGGCCGACGAGGTATTTCAATTTATTTTAATTTCCTTGCAATATAGATGCTACGCGACCTTCTTTCATTCGTCTCGCCTAGAGCGAAAATCAAGGACTTCTTGTTGTGTGGTATTGCGGCAATCAATTTGCCTTGCTCCATTCGTATTTGGGGGGGGGGGGGGATCCCAAGATTGCTTCTTTCGTTTGGCGAGCCTAATCCAATTAGCCAATTATTTTACTTTATACAGGTTCAAAAGTATTCATTCAAGGATGCTAAGACTTAAAAAAAAAAAAGTTTAATAAAGCACAGTAACAGTGGCATACTTTGTTGGTAAAAGTACGTTTAACTATATTGTAATACTTAAGTTGGCTCGGTTTCAATCCATATTTAAATTTATATCGTATAATACGGAAGCTTCTAAATAATATTTGCACAATAATTGTTTATACAAAAAATTGTAATCGCAATTAACCAAGTGTATAATTTATGTTTAAGATACAATCGGATCATAAACGAAAGATAAATATTTTTCAATACTGTTTGTAGCTAGGTAACTTGTTTTACAGGCGTCGAGAGCATTATTTAATCGAAAGTTTTATTTTACTTTTCGCGCCATTATAAAATTACTCTTTCTCTTGATCGTGCCTCAGTCGACGTATTTTTAATCAAAGTTCGCTCTATCTTAATCTACCTTTTAGCATACAATTCGCTGATTACATTTGGCTCACTCTTTTCTCTTTGCGCCATTGAATTTTGTTTCTAATTACTTTGATAACTTATTAAGCCTTCGATATACCTATGGTAATTATTACATACGCATAGTTAAGCACAATCTAAATTTGCTATATCAAATCAACTGTATTTTATGCACTCGATTAAAAACTCAATCGAATATTCATCGATATCAATTAATATTCGCTTGAGTTTATGCTTCTGGCCGTTACTTAACTGTAAACGTGCTATTTATATTTAAAAGGTGTACTAATTGAAATCAATTCGCAAACAACGTTTACGATGCTCTATTGCTTGCCAATCGTGGCGATTATTATTTATTCGGGCCTTCTTTAAAGAATCGGAACAGGGATGCACCAAAATAAGAAAGCACTTTTTCATGAACGAAATAGACGTGGTATCGACGATATCGCTTTTATATGATTGTTTTTTTTTCTTTTTTTCAAAATTTCCAGAGTAACGACAGAGTTCACTGGTTGGCCCTCGCCCCCCACTACGTCAATCTCAATAGAAAAGCTTCTGGAGGCAGCGCGAACCGCGACCGCCGCGTCTATCAACGTGTCCCTACTACCGACCATCAGCGAGACAACGAGCACTTCCACGACGACGACCACCACGACAACGACCTTAAGGCCAACGACGCCAGGAATCTGCGAGGAAGACTGCGAGGTCGCCGGTACGATAAAGATCATTGAAAACGCCACTTGGTTACCGGAGCTTTTCGATCGGAATACCAGGGAGTGGCAGGATCTCGCCGAAGAGATCGAGAGAGAGGTAGATTCTCGTTTCATTTTACTCCTTCTAACCTCGAATGTCGGAACATTTTGTTAAAAGAAGGATGAAATTACCAAGCTAACAATAGTTGGGTCTTATCAACCAACAATGCTGTCGAGTCTCACTGAGCTCTCATTCATTATACTCGCGCCCGATCCTTTATCGAACAATTATGCCTAAAGTTTGGTCTGGTAACGAGTTTTTAAATCATTTATTGGATCTCACATGCTTTCCTTTACCAATAAGTATTTTGTGAAAATTCGAATTAAATACTGCCTGCTATCGTTAGTAACAAACTTGCTTTTCGACTGAACTTTAAATATTATATAAAATTGTTTTATTTATCTATTGGCTGCAAATGCATTAAAATCCTTCAAAATTATTATATACCATTATTTATATTATATTGTCATTATAAATAACATTATTTTACTTTTTACAGATGAATTTAGTATTTGCGAAATCTCCAGTTTTAAGGAAATGGTTTCGTAAAATTCGCATAGACTCTTTTAGGTAGCCGACACTTTCTTATAGTTTGAACAGAATTTTTATGAATTGACTTTGAAATTACAAATTAATAATATAATTGTTGCTTTACAGTCAAGGCAGTGTTCTTGTTGATTATTTCGTAGAGCTTGCCGATTTAAAGGAAAAAATTAATACTCAACAATTAAAAGTTATTTTCCACGATTCGTTAAGAACTTTTAGTTTCGATAATCCTATGGAGGCTAGACCTAAAGGACCAATGAAACTTGGAAAATTCACTATCGATCCTAAATCTACGGACTTTGTCGGTTAGTGTAAAATTCGGTGTATCTAACGATATAAATAATTAATTTATATAATATTAATTTATATAGTCATGCATTTGTTTTATAGAATGTAATAAACTTGTATTTTTGTTTCAGTGATACCGAAAGTGGCTGCTCCTAATATGATCCAAGATGAAAATAGGCTCATTCCACAATGGGCGATTGCGGTCATTGTTATAGGCGTTGGTGGGCTCCTTTTCATTATAGTCTTCGGGGTTTCTGTTGTAAGTTTATGTAATTTCTATTTTTTATAATATACAAGAGCTTAGACTTTTTTTTTTGTCTATACTGACATCATGTTGACTAATATTTGTTTTCTTTTATGTGCCATCTCTAATATAAAATGAAATGTGATTTTAGTTCTTTAGAATCTCAATAGTTTTTACGAATTTATTTATATAAGTTTTTGCTTTAAGTTATATAGAGATATCGATATAATAAAATAATATTAAACTAAACTTATTTTAAATAAAGAATATTAATAGGTGAGCGTTAATTTAATACCAAAAAAAAAAATTAATTTTGTTTATATATTAATGTTAACTGGTTATTTTCTAGAATAGTGTTACAGTATTGAAACTATTCTGTAAAGATTTATTATATCTTTAAACTTATTTCTGTGACGAGGGTCGCTTGATGTGCTTATTTCCGATTCTTCGTTCTTCTTTTTTTAAGAGAAAGCAAATCATGAAACAATTATTACTCGAGATTTTCGTATGTCAGCTAAAGGTGATGTTTATATAATAATAGCCTGTGCGTTATCAAGAGGAGCTTATCAATTTGAAATTTCAATTTTTTGAAAACTGTTATCGACAAGTGCTTTGTCGACCGATTAAAAAGTATTCGATTGTGTAAAGATCGAAATATATGTTTAACGGGGTGAAAAATTTATACATACATTGTATCACGATTCCACTTTTAATTTGATTAATTTTCATCATTATTTGCTGTATTATCTATAGGCATTTAAAATACCATGCTTATATAATATTGAATTTCCAGGACTATTTTAAGCATGTTTGTAAATAATATCCTCTAAAAGTTAAAAATAATGGAATAACACGTTAATATTATTTATTCATTACTATTAATCAATAAGTAATACGCATAATTTTAATAGTAAATTATAGTGTCTTATTTAGCTGTAGCATTATTTCATTAGATATAGCATTATTAAATTGTGTTGTAAATAAAAAATAAAAAAAATAAATATATTTTAGTTGGTGAATCGACAACACGGTTCAAAACTTAAACCCTCAATTACTGCCATGTACGAGGAGGAAGTCTCTAAAAATGTTATTAGCCATGCGACAACTTCGAGTAGACCAGTCAGCGAGTATCAGAAAAACGAAAGCCAAACAATGTGGAACGATGCTGGTTGGCAGGATAAACCCTTTGAGTCGACCTCTCACAAGGTATATATATATATATATATAGTGTTTTAATTTATTGTATATAAAGAGTATCGAGTAGACATATTTTTCTGTCTTTAAAGATTCAAAATAAAAATATTGATAGTAACGTCATTATTAAAGATATGGAAAATGATGCAATATTTATATTTTATTAAAATCTCACGTATGAAAAAATATATCAATTTCATATTAGTTGCATCAGAAATATTAAATCATTTTATATTATTTGATTAATACCGTTGTTTCATGTATCAAACTTAATTATAATACAAAATTGTAGATTTTGGTCGATGGATTGCCGTATGAAAGAAAATATAATATGTACGACAGTTGGAAATCCGAATGGAATGGATATTATTACCCTCCAACGCATCATAGTGGTTCAAAATCATCGCGTCATCATCCTGATTATGATATAAATTTTTAATATTATTAATAAAATTTTCTTGTAATAAATTAACTATTTCTCTGTTTATTAATTTCTGTTCATTAAATCGCAATTAAATTATGTCTTTTATAATATTATCTTCATAACAAAAATATTATTTATTCAATCTTAATTGCTCTGTATTATAAATTATACATTCATGTTCAATAGTTATATACACATACTGTATAAGTTATTGTTAGTATTGACTAAATATGTTTAGAACGAAAAAAGTAGCTTCCAAAAATATCTGTTTTCGTGGTTAGACTGAGTATGGCGCTTAATTAAAGCAAGTACTTTTTGGTACAAAAAGGACTGCCTGAAATATTAATAATGTAATTAGGTAATTAATTATTACGGATTGTTTGAAAATATTGAAAACAAAATTTTCACCTGTTGGCAGGTTTACATATAGACAAATGATCTTGTGGAATTTCAAAAAATTCACCAATATTTGGATCTGAAATAAAATTTATTTAATATCTTAGCACTAAAATTATCTATCGACTAACATTGTTTTACCTGCTGAATCAGAATTTACAAATCTCAGAGGTACTTTTAATGCAGTGACACGAGTTGGCTTTGTTTCTCCAAAACTAATTACTTCAATATTATACTCTTTAAGCATTTTTAAAAAATCCTCGTGCAGCTGTAATAGCTGTGGAGACTCTAGTAATAAAAATTATTTAATTAAATAATTAAGAAGATATTCCTATTAGAATTGAGGGAAATATTTACGTTCTCGTAATTCCTGAACTTCTGCGGATGGCCAAACCAATAATTGTGTTGTTTGATTTAAAGCCGCAACGCGAGAACCCCGATGTGGTGTACTGTAAAATATAATTCCTTTCGAATTACGAAGTAGATTGTTTTTATCTCCATTTTTCCACTCTAAAAAGAATAAGCGATATTATTATTTTATATTTAATTATTAATTACATAATGAAATTCATACAATTTAACAGTTGCCTTACCTTCAACAAGCATTTTTTTTACAAGAAGTCCACCCATTGAGTGACAAACCCAAATTATCGAGCGCTTCCCTACCCCAGCCGTTACAAGTTTTTCGGTAAATTCATCGCTTCGATCTTTTATTGTACTTCTAGAAAATATACAATATCGTTCGTATTTACAGTTACATCGTTACTGTAATTAATTTCATATATTACCTATCACCTGTAATTGGGCACAAAGAAGCCCACATGGATAAATTAGTTCTATAATTAATTCCTAATATTCGTAAATTTGGCACGTCTCGAGGTAACCAATCTTTTGGCCAACATTGTGTTCGAATCTTATAATCCATCTCACTTTGTTGCATACATTTATCAGAACTATTATAAATAAATTGTTATGATTATGTTAATTAACGTTTTGATTTTAATATTTAAAAATTTGAGCGTCTTTATGTAGAAATAAGATAAATAAATATTTTGTTTTAATACAGAATTAGGAGAAAAAAATATTAAAAAGGTAAATCGTGATTACCCTTTACAAAAAAATGAATCAACGATATTTTTAGAGTCAACGTTTATTGGACAATCATGCAATACGACATCGAAATCCTGACCGATACGTTGCCATTCGCGAATCTCCGAATCTCGGGCTAAATCTTTTAAAAACTCTGAAGGATGAGTATCGACCATTTCCGATAAACTCAATGTATTGTAATTATTTTTTATATCTGTAAATGAAATAAGTTACAATTTAAATTAAACATTTTGTGCAATTATATTAAGAAATATAGATTGAAAAACATACCAGGTACGTGAGTTGATTTATCTAGATCACGCTGTCTCCATGTCACAAATACACCACCAAGTAATCCATGTATAAAAATAACATCTAAATCCCTTTTAGACGAAACCCTATGTAATGGATGAAGAAGATAAATTTTTTGAGGATACGTTTCGTGCTCGATGTCATCAGTATCTAAATTCGCAAGTGCACAACTTGCTAAAGTTGAAATTCGAATATCTTGATGATAGGACCATGATGTCAAAATCCTTATCCATCCTTCAGATCAACATTTATTAACAAATTATATTCTCATACATTCAATATTACTATATGTGAAAAATATCGTAACAATATTTATTTAAATTACCAGATCTAAAGATGTCTTCTAAATATTCTGGATTCAATGATATATTTGAAAGTATTTTAGCTATTAATGCACATATATCGATATTATCCCCCAGAAGCTTATAAATATTCATTAAAATTTGTAGCCCTCCGACATCAACTATATCTAAACAGAATAAATATTTTACGTAATATCATTTTAAGTATCAAAAAAAAAAAAAAAAAAAAAAAAAAAAAAAATTTGAAAAGAAAAGATAATTTAAAGATATGTATACCATTGCTGTGATTGTTTAAAGAAGAATGATGCAGAATGGCTTCTAAGCAATTTTGTAAAAAATTTATATCCCATTTGATAAGTGATGACAATCCATCATTGCTTATATCGGGTTCCATAATTGTGGAATCCTATTAAAGTTTTACAACTGTTCATTGTTTTTAAAAAAGCTTCAAATCAATATTAATTATAATTGATTACTTACGTGTAGATAATTTTGAAATTTCTTATTTATAAAGTTCAAAAGACATGGATGAATTCCTTCACAACGAGTATTTAGTTTTATTAATAGGCTATGAACTTTTTCAACAATTTCCTATATAGATAATTAAAGTGTCATTATAAACAATATTGTTCCAATAGTTTTAACTAAATAGTAAATAGAATTAACTTGCATGAATTTGCAATTGTTGATTGAAATATGGTGGTTTTAAAAAAAATCGTAAATCAATCCCAGGTGATCGTGCTAAAGCGACGGCAGTTCTTGCATCTAACATCTGAGATATCTGACCATATTGCCAATCTACGATATTTAATCTCCATTACACTTCAACGAAATATTTCTCTAATAATTACAAATTATAATTTTAAATTACCCTTTAAATCTTTCATAGTACTAAGTGAATGTATGGCTTTGATTCTTTCCATTTTACTTCCTGTATAAGCAACTTGAAATAAACGAAAAGCTAAATTGTTGTTCCATGTTTTCCACCACTTACTAATAAAAGATAATCGTATTGGGTCTTCATCGCTAGTAAAATTGAAATCATTTGCATGATTGGACATAAAAATATCTGAAAAATGTTCATATCTTATAATACGGATATTAGATTTAACAATACTAAAATGTATGAATACTTTACTCTCAAATTTAGGATTATTTATATAGATATATTGTGCTCTTGCATGATTTAATTCAAGAACTTTTGGTGAAATAATAGAGTTAAGTAATATTGACGTTTGCCTTATTTGATACAAAATCCAACATCCACTTTTAATAAAAAATAAGATAACACAATCATTATTATTGTTGTAATAAATAATTTTCATGCAATTCTGGTTTATATGTATTTTCAATAACATTCTAACCTATAATATTTATTGTACATGATAATTCATTGAACAAATGTATAAAATTACCTGACAACAATAGCACAAATTCCTGATGCTTTTAAGTAATAAATTGTTTTTTTATAATTTTCCATTACGAATTTTGTAGAACGAATGTGTGTAAAACGAATGTAATGATTCGATCATAATGCATAGTGAACTTATTTATTTCAATCCTTCATGATTTATAAAGTACTTGTACATTGGCTATATAAACCTTTGTCTCGAAATGGAAGTAAAGCTAAATGATACGATAAAACCATAATTCATGCATTAATTTATTTTACCCAAATGTTTAAATCATTTGAATACTGCATAAATAAATGTGACGTACTAACATCTTTTTTCAAATGCTTCTGACTTTAATGAAAGAAACTAATCAATTTAATTACCAATCAATGATACAAGATAAAAAAAACAATTGGTAAACACGATTTCAGTCATGTATCATCTAATAAGAATAAAATAAGAAATCATATTTTCAATTCTGCTACCGCTTCTTTTATATATCTTTTAGACTGTTTATTACGTTTTTACTCATTGATGCGCAAGCGTACAACACATAACGGAAGTTGCTTGGACGCCATTATTCACCATCTCTCTCTTTCATTTACCCATATAAGATACGTACATAATTGTATATATATATATATATATATATATATATATAAGATAATCTTATGAGATATAAATCGTAGTTTATAAATAAATCATTCTGATTGACAAATCGAAGCGATACAATGGAAGCAATTTTGGCCGTGGTAAGGCACGTTTGGTATGCAATTAATTAATTTCCGAGGGAGCTTTCGTCACGAAAATTTAAGCACAAGAGACGCCAAGGTGAAATAGTGGCGCCACAGTGAGCGTCGAGTGAACTTGGGCATCCTAATACAAACCATTGCATCGTTGCGGCTTTCAGGCTGTTTTTCTCTCTTGCCCCTCAACTCGCGTCGGTCAACCGTCGTCAATCTCTCTTCCTCTCCCATCGCGCCCAATTCGATAAACGCGTAACTGATACACGACAAAATTCGCCTCGTACGTGTGAGCAAATCTATATTGGCGACCTGAGTGTACGGTGCTGAGGCTAAGACCCGAGCAATGAGCGTAGTGTAGTGGCAATTCCCATACTGATATTCGGTGGTTGTGGCAGTCTACACTCCATAGCACGTTGGAGTGTCTTTTTCGTCGTGCTCGAGGAGGTGGAGGAGGCGGTGGTGGTGGCGGTAGTGGTGACGGTAGTGACGGCGACGGCGACGGCGACGGCGACGGCGGCGGCGACGGCGGCGGCGGCGATGGCGATGGTGGGCGGCGGCGGCGATCGCGAAGGTGGTGGAGGTGGTGTAGGAGTAGGAGGAGGAGGAGGAGGAGGAGGTGGAGGAGGAGGAGGAGGACGAGGTGGTGGAGGCTTTTGGCTCAGTAATTCGGTGCGACTTCTCCTGGTAGTCGTCGTTCGCGGCTGCGAAAAGTCAATAAGGCGTTCGTCAACTTCGATAGTGCATTAACTATCGAAGATAGTAATTTCGTCAGCGTATCCGAGTACCGAGCATTACGGAGATAGGAAATTCGATTATTACAAGGCCGTCAACGTTTCATCGTACCACGCAGTTTCAGTATGGGACGGAAGAAGAAGAAGCAGTCAAAACCTTGGTGCTGGTATCCTTTTCAAACAAAAGAATTTGTGATAATAGGGCAGCGACGGAGGAAGTCTCGGTGCTTCCGAAACTTAATAATTTTACGTAACGGTAAAGGAGCCATGCGTACAAGCGCATGTCATATTTTATGCGCGTGCATAGTTTCTTGGTCGATGTGTGATCTCGTTTTGTACGTTGCTCTGTTTGTTCCACATCGCATTGTCATTTACGATCGGCGCGATGTAATATTGACGCCGTTGTCGTTGCTTTATTGCCATATACATAAGGTTTTGAAAAAGTTGCAGTGCCGCTCGCGCGATCGCAAACAACGACTCGACACACACGTCCAAAGAATGTCTGGAAAATCGATTTTGTCTATTTAAGCGCGCGAGGGTGCTTTTTCCAAAGGAGGATGCGGACGTTGTGTTTTTTTATTTATTTTTAGTTCTGTACGGAGGTAGGGATTCGGGTTACACTTTTAGTCGTTTGCCACTCGCGATGTGTAAATAATAGCATTTCTCATTTTATATATAAAAGTTTGCTTTTAAAATTTAATGAAAAAAAGAAAAGAAAAAAAAAGTAGTTTACGGTCACTCAGCTTTGGAATCTAGTTTGCCAGTTCAAAATTGGGATAAAAAGAAGCTTATAAAGATTTAAGAGAGCTATTTCGTATTCACTCGCTTCTAATTCTGTAATGGCAATTAGGAGAATTGAAAATATATTGTGGAACAATTATAAGCATAACACGTTAAAAATAACTGTGATATTCCGTTTAATCTCCAATATACTGCATATGAAACTTATTTAAAATCTCTTATAAAGTAGTATTATAAATTATATATAAATAAATATAAATAAATATAAATATATATGTAAATTTAATTTCTTATGTGGTTTAAAATTATCAATCCTAATACAAAATTCCTAATATAAAAGATCTTATTTTGATTCAAAGTGAACAAAATATAAAGTTTATGTATTACCTGAATACATTAGCACTAAAAAAAATTTAGAAAATTATATTTTAAATAGGAGTTAAATCATAATTCAAGAAGGCTATATAAAAAAATTGACAATAATTTTTTATGTATTTCAATTTTTTATTCATGATTATTTAATCCATATAATGACATTAAGATAAACAGCCTTTATAAATGAAATAATAATAGAATAAATTTTATTTTATTTCTTTCAACATCAAATTTTATTGATTATTCATATAATAAAAATGTTTTGTAATATATTTATTAGATTTATTAAATGCAAATGTAATTATACAAGCCATTTTTATTTTCTGTATTAATCATAAAAATCTTTATATTAGATAATATATGATATTTATGTTTTGTAAATCATAAATGATGAAAGATAACCTTTAACATTATTATCTATGAAGAATATATGCTAAAAGTATATTTGATAGAAATTTAAATTAATCACAAGGTTAATATATTATATATATGTATGTATGTATATGTATGTATGTATGTATATATGTATTTAAGTTTGTATGTGCATGTGTGTCGGCATATAATTATAAATACATAGGCATACACACGCATGCCCATACGCACACAAGCAAGAACACGCATGTATATTTGTACACTAATTAGATAATATTATAAATTGAATATTTAATTATAATTTCTTTTATATAATTATATCTATTGTATTTTGATATTTTGGAGAAATTATAATATGTGGAAAGAGTAAATTTAAATATTTAGATACAAGTTGATTCACATTCTTTATGCATTCATTAACAGAATTTGTAATTACCAAATATTTCCTTAATGATATATAATATAGGTATTGTAACAGAGAATTCGAAGATGAAAAGATTTTAATACAACATCAAAAGGCAAAACATTTTAAATGTCATATATGTCATAAAAAACTTTATACAGGTCCAGGTCTGAGCATACATTGTATGCAGGTGAGTGAAGTTATAAATAAATAGATACTTTATTGTGTTATTAATACTTAAAATTTCTTATTAAACTATTATGTCCAGGTTCATAAAGAGACGATAGATAAAGTTCCAAATTCACTCCCAAATCGAAGTAATATAGAAATAGAAATTTATGGTATGGAAGGAATTCCAGCTAATGATTTGAAGGAACATGAACGACAGAGAAATGGCGGTCGACCTGGCTCTCCCAGTTCTGGTGAAGATGAGCCAGCACCAAAGAAGATGAAAACCGAAGGCTTATTAGGTTCAGCGCCTGGATCAATAAGTGGCTCTAACATGATATCGCATGGTATACCTGGACATCCAGGAATGTCCGTGGGTCAATTTCCACCATCCATGCATCATGTTATGGGATCAATGGGACACGTAGGACCACCATTTATGAGCCCTGGGTAATTTTGTATTTCACATTAAAGACATTTATTACATTTATTTTTTAAATAAAGGGGTATCGTAGATTTTATCTAAATTTTAGAGACATTTTAAACACAAATAACTTTTTAACGTTTATTTCATTTCATTTCCTGCTAATATATATTGCAGACATAAATGATTAATGTTATAAAAATTTTAATTTCTTTTTATAACAAAAAAAAAAATTGAAATATATATACATGTATGACTATATTGATTTATGCATTCCAATTTTATAAGCGAATAAAGTTGTTTTATATCTTATTTAACTTATATGTAACTTGATAAGAATAATGGTAAGGAAAGATTTTATGGTGCAAGCAAGAAATAAAAGTTACAAATGTAAAAGTATAATAGATAAATAAGCATTGAAAGTATTTAGTAAGAAAATATCATTAATAAAAACAAATTTACTCATTCTTTTAGTATGATGTCAGGAATGCATGGAGTACCTCCTGGAATGCAACCACCTGTCAGCGGAGCATCTATGCCATCTCGACCTTTATTTCCTAGTGCCACAGCTGTTTCGTGTGCTGCTTCCACTGCAGCCTCAGCGCCTTTGGGTGCTGATTTCAAGCCCATCACATCTATAGCAGGTGGTTCCATAGGACCTGTGAAACCTACATTTCCTGCTTATGGAAATTCTGATAATGGAACCTCAACTAGTACCAATTCTAACGATTCAAAAGTAAACATGATTGCAACGACTGGTGCATCTAGTAAAATAATTCATCCTCCAGAAGATCTTAGTCTGGTAAATATATATATATATATATATATATATATTTTTTTTTTTTTTTTTTATACTACACAATGAAATTTATCATTAAAACAATCAAAGTAAATTTACAAAAAAGTGAAACCAATTTTCTATTTACATGTTTAATCAAGTGTATTCTAATTTACATGTACTAATTGCATCATAGGTAGCCATATCTATTTATATCAATACTTTAAGGCAAATATTGATTTCACAATACCTACAGCAATTTAATGCCTTTTGGAATAAATCTTAAATACATAAATTTATTATTTCTGAAGTATTTTCTACGAATTAAATATTGAATAAACATGAATGCTAAATATAAAAATTTATATAATTTTATGATAATATGATAATTTTTTCTCAATTGCATTGCATCTACTAATGGATACTGTTGTAAGCTTATCTTGTCATACGTTTTTGGATAAAAGTAAACATATTTGTTATTTTATTGTGACCAAATTCAAATAAAATATACTTATAATTAGGTTAAAATTAACATTGAAAATATGATTTTCAACATTTTATAAGTGCATTTTTATTATTAAATTGTGGTTTATTAAAAGTTAATTGAAGATTAATTTCAAATATTTTTCCAAATCAGAATGGGAGAAAATCAGTTTACTTGGATAAGTCAGAATGAAACGATTGATTTTTAAATTATTTGTAAAAAAAATCTTTTAGAATATTTATATCATAACTGTGCCATTTATAAATTGACTATTGAGTATTGTGTATCGAGTATAAATCTTAAAATTCTATATTTGTTTACTCATTGAATATTATAGAATTCATTATAAGTATATTGTATAAAATGAAGGTTTTAAAAGTGACTAAAGATATTAATTAGAATCAATTATTTGGAAAAGCTTTAAATTGGAGCTTTGATACTTACCAAAATATATTTAATACGATAAATAGATCAAAATTCCATCATATTCGTAAATATTTATTGACTGATACTTTTAAATTGTCAAGTAAAATTAAATGCTAGAAGAAAATGTTTTTTTGTTGTTGTTTTTGGTACGTATGAAAAGCACTTAATTAATGTAGTCGATTTACAAATAATTAAAAGCTTGTCAATGTGATATACTCTCAAATTACAATAAATAATGTAAGATAATTGTGATAACAGCTTATTTCAAAATGTAATTCTGTAATATTCGCAGGAGGAAATTCGAGCGAGATTACCAAAGTATCAGCGACGACAGTCCGACGAGTCTCGCTCGGCTCAACAAGAGGTAGCGGCTCAACATGCAGCTGCCATGCATCATCATCATCAGCAGCAGCAGGCGCATCATCAGCAGCAGCAGCAGCAGCAGCAGCAACAACAGCAGCAACAGCAACAGCAACAACAGCAGCAGCAACAGGCAGCAGCTGCCTCCGCGGTCGCGGCCTTCCAGGACCAACAGCAACGTCAGCAGGCGGCCCTGAATGCCCTGCAGCAACAGCAGCAGCAGCGTTTCCCAAGGCCACCGCAAGTGATGGCAATGCCGCAGGTCTCGGCGGCGATGCCCGTGAGTTCGGTTGCGCTTATGGCGCCGCTCATGCGCCCAACCATGACACTTGCGGCGCCAGCGCTCATTCACGGAGGTAACATGATGCGACCGCCCCCCATGGGCCTGCCACCAGGTAAGTCTCCAGGATATTCTTCTTTCGCTCTTTTCTTTCTCTATTTTTAATTTCTCTCGCCGATATCCTAAGTGCCCCTGCTACCGAACATTTTCTCTATTTTCTATCCATACATACATATATAAATATATCGATAAATCTACATATTTGTCTCATTCAATCAAGCGATCTCCATTATCAATGTATACATACATACATACATGCCTACGTCCATATGCATGAGTATGTGTATGTGTGTGTATATATATATATATATATATATATATATATATATACACACACACACATATATATATATATATGTACATAATATGTATACATATATGTGTATATACATGTATGCATATGTGTATATCTGTATATATGTATACATATGTATATATATGTGCATATATATATTTCTTATGGAAAATATTTTTTATTCTTAGGTTTAAGATAACAATTTTATCATAGTTATAAATAATATTCTTTTTTGTATCATACAATTTACTTATATTGGGCTAGGTCAATTTATGACCTTGATAGGCTAGTTTTTGTCAATTTGTATAAGCAGTTTGAATTCCATTTTTAAACACACCACCCGCTCTCAACTAATAGCCATCCAACAAAAATACAATGAGATAAGCCCATTTATTTTGATTTCTTTAACGTTAAGCTATTACAAATATTCATTATAGAAAATAAGATAAAGAAATAATAATAATTTATAATATAGATTAAGTTTTCTTATTATAGGTATATATATTTATATATAGAAGCTAGTACATACAAAGTTTTCTTTTATATTCTGTTTTATGTGAAAGAGTTAATTCATATGAATTGTAAAGCATGCAATGATATAAAAGTAAGTTATTGAACATCTAATTATATCATATTTAAAATGATGTACATTAATTCAAGTATTTCTATCTATTTCAATAAATAACACAAATAAGACTTATTTTTTTATGCCTCAGATCACTTTATATTGCAAATAAATACAGATGTAATAACGAACTTACAATTAATATATTTATCTGAAATTCTTGAATAATTAATATTTTTAAATGTTCAATTAGAAGCTTTCTATATTAGGGATACCGAAACTCAGGAATATCAATGAATAAGGAGTGACGTATATAATTATATAAAAAGACATTAAAGGCACATCGTAGACTCTGCACTTCATAATAGTAGTTGAAATTAAGTTGAGAGAAATACTAATCGAAGTAAATGATTTTGTTTTTAATAAGTAATTAGCTAATGAAAAAGTTTGTTTGATTACCTTTATAGGGCCGTATTTTTCACTGAAATCTTATAGGCTTTTTTTTTTACATTTTCTCCTTAACCTTTATCCTATTCTGTTAAGAAGTGCGTATAAGGTGCACAATTACTTTATATAACTATCTCGCTTACTTTCAACGTTTCTTATTAATACATAATTTTTATTATTGAACGTTTATAAATAATATATTATCTATATAAATTAATAGATAAGTAGAATACAGATGACTCTGTTCATAAGAATCGTTCTTTTTTATTATGTTTAAACTAATGATTAATTAATTTTTTTAATTGTTTATCTTCTAAATAATAATATTGGAAAAGTGATTTATATAAAATTTCTTTTAAATTATTTATTCATTTGTCGATGAAAGCTTGAATTTTTGAAAACTTGAAATTTAAACTTTTAATTCATATATATATTCTTTTTTAATGGAATTTGAATAATAAATCTTTTTAAAAAATGAGTTTTTTTTTATTATGTTACATAATTTTGTCATATGTTTTCCGTCGATGATCACTTAGATTGTAAAATGATAGCATAATTGTTTTTAAAACCATGCATCGGTAGAGTCAAGATGTAATTATACATATACAAGTTCTTAGAGATGTAGTATATGTCTATTAAAATTCTTATATAGAATTTTTCATTAAATAATAGAAAACATATATAAGATCGACAATTTTATAGTCTTCTGAAAAAGTTTTTACGTTTTTAACGGTGCGTTTACAGGGTGCCCTGTCACTCTGCGATGAGTGTCGAACCGAACCCCCAGTCTCTGGTTACTAAAACCCGTGTTTTAGACAAGTACAACAAGGTTGGTCCTTAGCAACTAGCATGCGGTGAAATGGCCTATGTATATCATAAATATTATTATTTTATCACCATCATAATCATAATCATCGTCATCCTAGTTGATACAGCTACTCCTCATACTGACATTATTACTACTACTACTAATACTACTACCACTATGACTAAACTACTACTGCTACTACTGCAACTACTACTGATAGTACTGATACTGCTACTGCTACTATTACTACCACCACCACTTTCAATCATTACTACTATTATTATTTATATTATTTATATTATAATTATACTAATTATATTATATACCTCATATTATACTTATTATTATTATTATTATTATTATTATTATTATTATTATTATTGTTATTATTATTGTTATTATTATTATTGATATCATCATCATTATCATTACCATTATCTTTTATTAAATCTAAGCTATCGATTGCACATCATAATTAAGTTATTTTCTAATCTCAAGATTATTATTATTATTATTATTATTATTATTATTATTATTATTATTATTATTATGATTATTATTTTTTATTATTATAAATTATTACACTAAGAAAAAAAACAGATTTGTTTTCATTGTAATCTTTACAAATTATTATTATCAAATATGTTGAATATAATCATGTCTTTTTTGTAGTGTAATAATTTTGTCGTCGAGCGGCCTGTTTTATTTTAAAAACAATTCCATTTTTTTTGGAAAATTTTTATGCGTTAACAAGCTTTTATTGTTAAAATATTTAATATAATTCATTCTTTTACGTACAAATAAAAGAAAATATGCAATTATTGTAAAATATGTTAATATTTTTACTTTAGATATCTTCATGTGCAATTCGTTAAACGTAAAATATATTTGAGATCTTTTTAAATATATGCTATTGTAAATTATGTTTGAGATGCTCAGATATTAATGAAAATAAAAAAATGATATATTAAAAACGACAAATTTTAATATCAATTAGTTTCTGCATTTATCCTACATAATTTACATAAGTAAATCATATATTATAATCGTAATAAAAATAAAATAACAATTTCCCATTCTTCATTAATACATTCTATTGCTATTATACATTGATTATTTTTTATGCTTATATTACTATTATATATATTATTATATTGTGTATTAATATATTATCATGTAATAACTATTTATCGCATATCTTTTTAATGTTTATTTAAATGAATACAAATTAATACAGCATTATTAAATTAAAGTTAATTTAGTGGTCGTTCGACTATTTAAAATTAATTTTTTCTTTCTTTTTATTTATTTAATTTGTATTTTTATTTATCATTCATGTAATATCTAAGTTACATTAATTTTTTTTAATCTATTTTATGATTAATTATTCGCCTTTTCAACTTAACATATCAACTATAATTTGTTCTAATGCTATAATTTTTTTGTCTCCTATATTTATCTGTCTTTCTCTTATTTTCTTTCTTATATTAACTGGTAGCTTGAAATTCCTGGTGTTGTGATACAGTAGTAATGAGCGCTTTTTGGGCACGGTACAGTTCCATATTATGATTAAAGAAAAATTGTCTTATTTATTTATTTATTAACTGATTTATTCTTGAATACTTGTTCGGACAATTGATGCAAATTTTTCATGAAATCGACCGTTTTTAATCGATTGATATGAAATTCGTTTGTTTATAGTCCTATAACTGATACTTATGTGTACATAGATATGAATACTATGTACTTGCAAACTTATAGTAATTTTTAAGGACTCGTTATGTGGAAAAGGGTTGGGGTTAAAAATTAGAAAATAAAATTTTTTTTATTTGAATTTCCGTGGATATATATTGCTTATGTTTGTTTTTGTGTTTTCATAAAATTTATATATTTTTTTTTTCTGCTTTATTGTTAAGTAATTTATTTTAAGGCTAATGGATTGGTACAACCATTTTATAAGAACAAAATATTTATTGATGTGAGTTTTTGAAAGTTTGACTTACGCAATTTTTTGTAAGTACTTGGTTGTAATTCAGTTTATCGAATCATTAAAAATTCTAAAGTGTAAGTAGAATGTCTATTGGAAATATAAAAAAATAATTCACAAAACAAATGTAGAAAATTTTATTTTGAAATAAATACTAATATTAATTATAAGCAGTGTTTTTAATACTATAATTTGTAAAAGTTGGCCTCACTAATTTTTTTTTTTTTTGCTTATATCGCTAAGAATAGAAAAACAACTAAATGACACGGTACGTTTCGTGAAAAGATCTGCAACAAGAACGAACATAACAAATACATCTATAATTATAAGAGTAATTATTATTCTCACGCACGCTATGTATAAAAATTTTACATTTAAGCATACAATCATATAAAAATTTATATACATATACATTACATACACACGAGCATTCATATGTCATATATATATATATATATATATATATGTATATATATATGTATATATATATTTGTGTTGCATGTATATGTGTGTGTGTGTGTGTGTGTGTGTGAGCGTGTATGCATATATATATATATATATATATGCATACGCATACATACATGCATGCATACTTGCATACTTACATACATGCATATAGACTTTATATAGATTTTCTGTCACACGACAGATTTTTAGATAAGTCGGGCCAAACGACAGTAAGTAAATGAATTCACGTACCAAGTATATTTACCTAGAATTATTTTTACTTATTACTTATTTAATTTTTTTTCTATACTTGTTCATTAACACTAACAGGATGGGAGGACTATTTTTTTATTGCCATAATACTGGTATTTACCTACATATATATATTTATATATATACGTGTTTTTGTTACGCAATGACTTTGTGCACAGTGAAATTGAGGCAGACTTGTCGAGGTAAAGCAGTGACAAATTTGAATCTGAAAAAGGTTATTGTGACTTTCGTCAATAAAAGAAGTAAATAAATAATATAGACTTATCTATATTTCGGCATTCTGCTGTTATGAGGATATTTGATTAAGTAACATTTAATTTCATTGCTTTAATGTAAACTTTAAAATGCCACTAATAGTCTTATGTTATACTTTAAAATATTTTGAGTTTTTCGTAAATTGCATGAATTATGTATTTTTCTTTTTTTTTTCTTTTTATGTGAAAACTCCACGCTAAACTTTGGCATAGCTTTACTTCTAGAAGTCTCGACACAATTCATTATCAGTCTCTGTCTTTAGAGATTTTTAGTAAACTTTTTTGAGAGAGACAATAAAAACTCAATTTGAGAGGATGTGCGAGTGGCAGCCGATGAATTCAATTTAGAAAAATGTTAAGCTTTTTATCAAATACCTAATTATACAAGAATGCTATGTAAATGAGCAATGATGGACTCGTACGAGTGTGTTCCTCTGTATATCCTTTTTATATTTTATTTTGGGTGTGGTAGAGATTTTGCATTATTTGTCTTCAGTTTTTCTTTAATTTATCAGTGTATGAGTAAACTATATTATGGTTTTAAATGCACCGTTATAAATATGCATGTATTTCTTCGATTACACAGTGAGATCATTCATTCGTATTTACTTCCAACATGACTACCATAATATTGAGAGAGCAAGAAATTGTTAATATTTACTTGATATCGGCCATTATATCGAATGCCAACAGTCTTATACCGTTAATATAATTAAATAGTAAAATTTCATTGTTCACAATATAAAATTACGTTCCTAATTGAATATTTATTAAAAATTTGAGATTTAACTTTTAGTATAACATAAAATTAAATGAATTTCACAATCTAATAGTATATTTTAACTAATTAATAATTATAAAAACGTTACAT
>NW_011948415.1:13211382-13213539 GCF_000503995.2 Ceratosolen solmsi marchali
TCTCTCTCTCTCTCTCTCTCTCTCTCTCTCTGTCTGTCTTCCTCTATTTCCCACTCTTTCTCTTTGTTTTGCTATCCGTTGCTCGCTCGTGTTCGTTCGTTCGTTCAAACTTTCCGTCCTTAACATCCTCATTTTCTCACTTGGTTCTTTTTCATTCTTATTCTCACTTGTTCATGTACATTCTCTCTCTCTCTCTCTCTCTCTCTCTCTCGCACACACACACACACACACACACCCATCCACACACGCTCTATCTCTTCCTCGTTCCCTTCCATCAGCTCCCTCACCCCCTCTCTCACTCTTTTACGGACAGTTGATAAGACGAAATATGCACAGGATTATGAAAAAGTGAATAATACAAGGCAGAAAGTGAAGGGGAGGAAGTCATGCGATAATCGTCGGTACTGCTCCAGTAGTAAAAACTTCCGGGCGTGACTGATTTATATTTTTTCGGTGCGCGAGACTATTGCCGCTCAATCAGGAACTGTCAATTGAGAAATATTAATTAACATTTTACTATTTTTTTTAATTGATGGTCTTACTTGATAATTATAAAGCCATTGTTTATTGGATTGGCATGGCTTATAATTTCGATACTTAAAAGATCTTTGAAAAGTGTTGTTTAATTTGTGCGGTGGAAGTTTTAATCAGTACCATTGTTTTTGTAATGATTAAACACATGAGCAGATCATACTGATGCGGGTGCGAGTGCAACGTCAGAAGCTTCTAGACATTTGCATCGAGTGAACATTTTGCTATTGTGGCGGGACGTTTTTCTTGTGTGGCATGGCGTGAGCGAAGGGAGAGGGTAAGGAATGGAACATGAAACAATACAACATAAATAGAGAGTAATACACATGCAGAGCATAGTTTGCTACGAAGAGTGAGAGAGTGAGAGAGAGAGAGAGAGAGAGAGTGAGATAGAGAGAGAGACAGAGTGAGATAGAGAGAGAGAGAGAAAGAGAGAGAGACAGAGCAAATTAAAGACGATTACGATGCTAAGTGAGAGAGTGAAAGAGATTATTTCCATTTCTTATTTGTGCTTAATATAAATGGTACTGAGAACGACAGGCCTACGCACGTGTTCAACTACAGCGGACATCGAATTCATCGCACAGCCAGTCGAAGAATCAGAAGTTAGCAAAAATTCTTTGTTTTTTTTTTTATATTAATTATTATATTAATAATCATTATTAATATTATTAACGTTGATGATAAAAAAAAGAAATATCATATCATATTCGCTACGTCATGTTAGTTGTCTCAGAGATGTAATGACTCAGTAGAAACTGATTTTTTCTTTTCTTTATATCTTTTTTTACTTTTATAATTTTTATTGCTGAGATTTTTTAATGCATTCGGTAGTCCAGCAAAAGTTATCAGTTTTAAAATAAATTAAAGAGACTGATAAGGTTTGCTTACGACAATATGGAATTTACAATAATTAATTATTACCTTTGCCAGCAAGAGAAGCAAAGTGATATATGTTTTTTGATGAAAAGATATTTTAAATTAGAAAGCAGTTTTTATTGAATTTTTTGCATCATTATGTCAAAGAAAGCACTAATGTTTGTTTCATATTCAAAATTAGCAATATTTAATTTTATTTCAATACTATTGCCACACACAGGCTACTATTACTATTGGTTACTGCATGTGTGAAAACATAATCAGCATTATTGTCAGATAGAACCATCTCATCGAAAGTCGATAAAATTAATATGCTCTCAGCAGAAAGAGTCGTTTCTGAAGTATCAAGTCGTTTATCTGAGCGTCTGTGCCAGTGTCGTCTCGGAGAGACGCGAATGTGAGAGACGTGAATATGGTGACGCCCATCTCGCGTTACTGCCAACGGGACAAGTCACCTAGCCATAAGCGATTTTCCCTTTGGTAGCGACGCGTGGCGGCTCTGCGCTCGCCTCAGGTTAGTCTGTCGATCAGATTTTATTCTCAAAACGTATTATCAATCTTTTACTTGCACCGAGTTTGTTCATCGACTTTTATAAGAGACATACACATAAATATGACCTACGTATTTATGAAATGCGTTGCGAGTTTTCTTAGATTTGCCAGTAGTACTTGTTCTCTCTTTTCTTTTTTCTCTTCTCTCTTTTCTCTTATCTCTCTCTCTCTCTCTCTATCTCTCTCTCTCTCTCT
>NW_011948415.1:13213549-13235992 GCF_000503995.2 Ceratosolen solmsi marchali
CTCTTATCTCTCTCTCTCTCTCTCTCTCTCTCTCTCTCTATCTCTCTCTCTCTATCTATCTATCTATCTATCTATCTATATCTCTTTCTCTCACCTCTCTCTCTCTCTCTCTCTCTCTCTCTCTTAGGTACAATTACCATTGTTACGATCATTTGTACATATTTATGCATATTAACTGATTAACAACTGTACATTCGATAATTGATGAATTTCTTGAAAATATTAATAATGTGAGTTTTTTATTGCACAATTGTGCACAGTGTAGAGGGAAAATAATTGCGTGATCTTTTTTTATTTTCATATTCTCAAGTGCGTTTTGTTAGCATTTGATATTTTATTTCTTTTTCCGTAGTATTAAATTACTGTACTAATATTAATGAGAATGTTTAAAAGAAATTTAATGTGGAATTAGGAATGTGTATTTAAACTGTGATTGAGCAACAGTTTATATAAGTACAAATAGAAAGTCCCATCCGTTCCTACATTATAGAGTTGCAATTCTCCAGCACTTTGTAAACATATTTATACACTGTAAATTCTTTTATTATAGCTTTGCTTATTATTTAAAGTAAAGTAATAGCGAAAAAGTGCGTATGAAAAGTTCGAAATATTTTGCAATTTTGAAGCATTATAATTACGCAAAAGAATTAAATAAAACCGTCAATTTACAAATTAATTTGAAGACATTTAGTTAATAAAATCAATGCTCAATTCTTATGACTGCTGTTTGTAAAGATAATGAAACGAAATATAAAGAGAAGTACCTCGCAGACGATATCGATGGACTTTCTCGGTGCCAGAAAGAAAAGCCTTTTTCCTTGCAAGGAACAATTGTTGGGCGACGCATGAGAGAGTGGTAAGTACAGAGAGGATATTCTCAGATATAGTGTAAAATTTAATAAAGTCCGTTAAATGAGATTAAAACATAGTTTTTAACAAATAACGGTTCTTGACAGTCGACTCACGCTACTTCAATCAGCTTTCCCTTTTGTTTCTCACTCACTCGTTCTCTCTCTCTCTCTCTCTCTCTCTCTCTCTCTCTATCTATCTATCTATCATCTATCTATCTATATCTATCTATCTATCTATCTCTCTCTATCTATCTATCTATCTATCTATCTATATATATATATCTCTCTCTCTCTCTCTCTCTCTCTCTCTCTCTCCTATTCCTCTTTCTCTCTTTTCTGGCTATCAGCCAAGCTTCAATTGCACTAACTCCAGTCGCAACTTTTATCTTTGTTGATAAATACACAACAATTTCTTTTGAATTTGAAAACATAGATTATTAGATTTGTGAGCCTGGTTTGCGGTCTTTAAATTTACTATTGGTTTTTGCAATATATTAAATTTTTAAGTATAACTTGCAATGGTTTTATTTAATGGAAAATTTAGGGGAAACATGCGAATTTAGATGAATTTTGAGATTGCGTTAATGATTTTTTTGTTTGTTTTTGAAAAACATATTTTTATAATTTTTAAAGTCTATTATATAAATTTAAAAGATAATTTTGTTTATATTACATTAATTTACTACATATTGTATTATTAAAATACAGTATTACATTGTTTTGTTGTATAAGGAAATAAATCTTAAATATAAATAATTACACGAATTGACAATAAATTATACAGGTATCAGGAAATTTATTTAGTGCAACATATGAGTTGTGAATACGTGTTCTAAAAGTTATTGATAATATTAATAATATTAGTAGCGAGGTCTTATTTACTTATTTCCATAGTTCGCTTGAAATTTTTGTTCTTTTTTTGTCCTCTCTCTCTCTCTCTCTCTTTCTCATTTCATTCGCTCTTCTTCTCTCCCCCCATCCCTCTTCACAACTAATACTATGTATATCTTTTTCTTCCTCTTACACCCTTACTTCTTCTCTATTTCTCTCTTTCTCGTACACACCCTGTCAATCAAGCTTCGCTTTGGCGTCACTTTTCTTTAACCGCAACTTTCTGTTTCTTAATGATAAAAAAAAAATATAGAAGAATAATAAAAAATAGTTCATGTTCTCAATCGACACTTCGAAAGCAAAACAGCGAACCGCGCCGTATAACTACATCTGTACGTATATAAATATCTACGCATTGTTTATTATAACAATAAATTATAAAAATTTTCGTACGACGCTCGTACTCTGTCGTTAAGCCTTTTTTTTTTGTTTTTTTTTTGTTTTTTTTTGTTTTTTTTTTGTTTTTGTTTTATATTTTAAGCCACGTTTATTACTAATAGTAAATTATGATGTAAGTTTCGAATGCTCATTGTTCATAATTTTATGAGGCTATCGAATTGGGCGAGCGTCGGTGAGAATTGTATTAATTTTGGACACGTAGAAGTTCTGTTACTTATATTGAGTGTCTTATATATATGATTATCTCGGCTATTTTTGTCCGAATACAGTTTTGTGGTATAAAAGTTGGAGTCGAAAATCCTGGGCCACGTTGTTCGCCGTTACTTGGACATCGCAAGGTGGACGCGCATTTTTTCGTTAATGTTAGCACACGACCGATGTAAATTCACCAACGCTATCGCCCGCATTCTTGGCGATTATTATTGCCTCTATTCCCTTACATTTCATTCTCGAATAAGTTCATGCGCCAAGTCAAAGATGTGTACTTCGAGTCCGCCGAGCGGCGAGCAACGAGCGCCACATATTGTTTCAACCAATCACAGCTCTAATCGCTGTTGGACCTTATCGGTCCCTTGCCGTACCAGGCAGGCGATTGTTTGGTCCTACCGTCTAGGGTCGCGAGGCTATTGTACAATTGTATAACGATCGACTGCTCTAGCTCTTTAATCTCTATCTAGCCTTTTCTTTGTTTTTAAGAGACTTCTCAAATTGATATTATACGTTAAAACAAAACAAAATGTTAATTGTCATTGTACATTTTTATTATAATAACGGCACTTATATCCAGCAATCAGTCTCACATGAGCAAATAAATAGCGTTTATGCTCTAATATTTTATTGCTTATTCATGTGGACTAATTGCTTGTTGAGGGGTACATTTTCTTGAAACAAAAAAAAAAAAAAGAAAAAAAGAAAAGATATCGATCTAATTATTTATACATGTATTTGCTAGAAGATTCTTATGATTTGCACAAACACTCGCGTACACAAGACAGAGATTGGTTGATAGATAGACAGATAGGTAGATAGATAGATAGATAGATAGATAGATAGATAGATAATTACTTGTTTACTTTTTTTGATTTTTTTTTTTGTTTTTACGTCTGTGTATGTTACTGATAGATATAAACTTTTGCTTTACAAAGCGTGATTTCATAATTTTATATTTTTGCAACAATTATTAGGTCTTATCGATCGGAAATTATTTGATTGAAAATTTCAAAACGACTAAAATTATTTATGGAGTCGTTAAACCTTTTATACTATTAGCCTTTATATCGAAAAATTACATGTCCTTAATCGAATAGTTTAATACATTTTTGCATTCCTCCTAAATCACCTGTATTTTTAAACACATACACGCACGCACACACAGACATGCACGCGCGCGCGTATATATATATATATATATATATATATCTATATCTATATTCAGCAGAATTCAAAGAATAATCCATACTTAAATACAACTAATGTCTGTTTAACAATACAATGTAATTTTAATTTGAGTCGTGATTGAAGAAGGGCGCAGTGTATTTATTATTTACTAGTGTATTTGTGAAAAAAAAAAAAAATAAATCAAAACAAATCCAGCTATAGCCTCGTGGTCCGCGGAGACGCGTGGCTGGACCGAGAAACAATATTATTATATGCCAAGTAATGATCTGTAAAAGCTACATTATAGCGCTGAATATATTTATATTGAATTGAAGTGATGAACGTTTGTAATGCTGGAAGACAGAGGTATGATGATTTGTCTGTTTTTATTTATTTATTTATTAATTTTTTTTTTTTTTTTGGTTAATTTTTTTATTAATTTTTTTTTTTTTTTTTTTTTTTGTAACGTGATATGTAACAACTTAACTTAATTTGATATACAGACAGCTATAATATAACATAATAACGAAAAGATTTGATACGTAATGTGAGGAAAAATTTGATTAAATTAGTATCTTCTACAGCATTGTTCTTTTCAGCCGAGGAGTGTCAAGTGAAAACTGATCGACGAAGAAAGAAAAGTAAACAAAAACAAAAACAAAAAAATTTAAAAAAAAAAAATTAAAATAAAAAATTTTAAGCGAATAATTTAGTGTATTGCACTTAAACGTGTATTTATTGACGTGATAAATAAAGAAATGAATTTGTTACGATTAGCATCGTCACAAAACCGACTGTCGAAGTCATCGCCATTGTTAACGTTTGCTTTATTACAAGTCTTTTATTTTGTTACATTTTACGTACACACGTGCAATGAGTTCATTAAAGAAATTTATATTAAGCATTTAATGTAACTGATTAATAACACTTATTATTAACTACGCGATGATTTCGCAGGTGGTGTATGATTTTTATATAAATAACCTATCCCTCGTTATTAAAATTTTATTGTCAAAGGCTTTTTGAATTTACAATGATGAATGTGAAATATTATGTCGTCTATCGCAGTTTCAGTTGGCTGAACAATATACTATAATGTTTAACTATTGGCCAACTTACGCATTACTAAAATTAATTCCAACTGTCATGATATTTTTTTGCAATTATATTTAATCGAGAAATTTATTTGAATATTTTAATATGCTGTCTTGTTTCTTTATGCTTTTTTTTTTTACAATAATATTTATACTATTAATTTATACTTTAAATACAATTATCGCCAGATCGATTCACTTTTGCTGACCATTTTATAGAATTTGTATATAATGCACGCTCATTTTAGTAATTTTGAATGTACTGAAAATGTAGATAAAAAATTTTCCTCAATTGTTAAATCAATAACAAGTGAATCAATTATAAAGAAAGCTTCATTTAATGTAAAGTTATTAAGTTGGATATAGACGATGCAATGTAATTGATTAAAAAGATTACGGCAAAGGTTGAGAAGCATCATACATTGAGTTAAGCAGCTCTAACGATCATCATTAATTTATTCATTTTACTTAATAATAAAAGTTCTTACTAACTGCCTGAAATGAGGAAATATCCTTTCAAATGACAGTTCATTTATATTGCATGTAACGATTGAAACTACGAATGCATTTCCTTAGAAAGTGATTGGAAATAAAATAAAAAAAAAATCGTCTATAATATTAGAGAAGTGATTTAGCCGAAATAAATTCGTTGAGATAAGAGTTATTATAAGTAGGTATACTTCTTATCACTATAAAGTAGACCTAATACCAACGGGTTTATTAAAACTTTTCAACTAAAGTCGGAGCGAATTTCCATTTAAAAGCTTATAGGTGGCCGCCAAGAAATTTCAAACGTCACAATTTATATCTGTAAACGACAAGTTGTTCCTAATGAGGCAAATAATCGCGTAATCCAACGAACGTGTTGCATTCGATAATCCATGCGAGAGATGTGCCGCGCAATCGTGCCATTCTCTTGAACCTAAAGGTTCATTCGTTCACGGTTCATCCTCTCTAAAGCAATGGCCCACTTAGGGTATTGCGCGATTGGAAGAATAAAACCAACGGATCGAGCGATCATAGATTCACACCCACTTAGAAAGTGAGCGTTCATCGTATATATGAGATGCTCCTCGTTAGTATAGAAATCGCTTAACTTTGCGTATCGAACAATACGTTGCGAAAACACCTGCGACAAGTACATTACGTGTAAGCCTATACGAGGCCAACCACAACTCGAATTGCACGTCACTGCGCCACGACTATCGGCAAGGGTAATGGCGAGGGGCGGGATGAAGGGAGGGGGGTGCGTGAAAGTGAAAGCTTCTAACGCCATATGAAATAAGAAATAAGAAATAAGAAATAAATTATTATAGGCGAGCGATAGAAGTAGTGTGCAGGTCGCGTGTACGTTAACGAGCGTTTTGCTCGATGTGTGTACCTAGGTGGGTAAAAATAACTATCAACCTCCCCCTCCCCCTCCCCCCACCCCACTCCTCCACTCCCCCAACCCTCGACCCGCGCGATTTTTTTATCACAACGCATAGAGGAGCTCTGTTTTTGTATTCTTGTATTACCAAGCGAAACGATTTATTTGCAATTCCAAACTATTAAATTGTCCCCGGGGTAATTGTACGTAAAATTACAAATTTAAAAGTTAAAATTCACACATATTACTTGTGTTGAGGGAATTTCTGGTTTTAGAATTTCTGGTTTTACACCAGTGCAATGTTACATAAATCAGTATTATATTTTATATAGGCTGCTGCTATTAAGTTTTTTGGCCCGTCTAAAGAAAAGTTCAAATAACTAATCGGAAAAGAATTTCAACGCCTACTTAAATTTTCATCAATTAATTTATTAGGATTTACGATACGAAAATCCAAATAGTACAGCAACTTTACGATCGGATATAAAAGTCTCAGATCATTAGTTTACGCTCAATTAGCTTTGTTCTTACGATCGAATATATATAATTAATACTTTCATGAGCTTTGAAAATAAGCGTTAGAAAATATAAAAACAACGCTTCGATGGGCGTTTGTCATTGTAAATTCGCTTTTAAAAAAGCTTCTTATTAAATAATTAGCAATGCAAATGGTATTGAAAATTAAAACTTATTAAAAAATCCGTAAGATTTATTAGAATATCTCATCAACAGTGATTTATAATATTAAAGATCTAAAAAGCTAGTTATTTTTATGCATATAATTAGTTTAGAATTATTTCTTCTATAATGTAGGGTGAATAGTGGTATGCGAAGTTTAATATTATTCTTCATATAAAAAAAAAAAAAAAAAAAAAAAAAAAAAAAAAAAAAAAAAAAAAACGTATATGATGTTATAAAATTAATTTTATAATTTTTCCATCTGATCTATAAAATGTATTACACATGCACGAGAGACGTATAATGTAAAAGATTAAAAATTAACGGCAAAAATTAATTTTCTGAGTTTTATAGCTAAACTCGAAGTTTCGTGTGTTAATAATCAATACATTGAAAATGAAATTATGGAATAAATATTTTTCTACGTTTGAATTAATATAAAAAAAAAAAAAAAGAAGAGTGAGATTATAGTATATAATCTTAATATTGGTATGTACTAGATTTTTTTTGTATTTTTTTCAAATATTCTTATACGCATGTAATACTTTTTAAGAAATTTTTAAGATTGCAATTACAGAATAAATACTTGGGAAAATTAGGAATGTTGTTTTCACAGCAATTTTCTTAATAGTGACTTTATAATATTTGATTAAATTATTTGATTATAGTATGCTATATATGTACAAAGGTCATAATAATTGTAGAGTGGAAATAGTAAAATGGATTTCACTCTTGAAATGGATTTCAAATAATTTGCGATTTAACATCGTATTAAAGAAAAATTATAAGGTATTAGAGAGAATATGTTAGTAATTATTACACATTCGATTGGATCGTAGTTGGTGGTAATTTTTGCTCATTGTATATTGAATCCACAATATGTATATGAACAATAAAGCTATCTTTCTTCTTTCGGATATGGATTTTCTTTGGATATAGATACGGACGTGGATAAGTTCTAGAATCTAAAATAGACGATTAATTACTTTTTAAATAATATAATTTACATTCATAAACATTTTTATCTATGAATTATTCTTACAGAATACTTATTGAATTGCTTTCATTCTATACAATTAATAATCTATGTAGAATATTCTGAATATAACATTAGGATAATTTATAATATATTGATGTTATGGACATTATAAGAGACTGTATCAAGGACGCTGGGGAATGATTTATAAGTCAAAAGTTTCCTTTCCAGTTGTCCTTTACGGTTGCTAACGGTAACAATTACACGTCATTACATTGGAAAACGTAGTAAATCGCATCTAAATCTTGAATATAAATCAATAAAATGAACACGTTGTTCGGTGTTGGTGTTTAACTTATCAGCTTTTTAAAGTTTCTTATTTATTTATTTATTTATTAATTTATTTAATTATTTTTAATGCTTAACTTGTTGAATTTAAATTAAAATTTCCATTTAAAAGTGCACAAATTCTAAACTCGAATAAACTAGTTTTCGCATTCTTGATATAATAAAATATAATAATTAAATATAATAATGATAAATGAAATAACTAAAAAAATTCGAAGTAATTTTGTAAAATTGTTAAAGATAATGATTAAAAAATTATACCAATTAACAGAAATATGAAATTATATATTTATATATGTGCGCGCGCGCGCGCGCGTGTGTGTACAGTTTATAGCTGCTATGTTTTATGAATTAAATATGAAATTGTAAATTAAACTTTTTCTCAAGTTATGCATAATTAATTATTGTTAATAAGATGTATTAGTTATCAGATAATTATATCATAAATTTTTTAATTATAAAAAGTTGTATTTATATTTCCTTACAAGCCTTTCTTACAAACATTGTATAGAAAAACATTTTCGATTGTTTCTCACATATATCGATCGAGCGTATGTAGAATAAATGTCGTGTAGTAGGGAATATTTTAACACTTGCAAGTTGTTATTCTTGTAAGTAAATTATACTTAAACTATTAGTCTAAGTAGTTTTGGTGTCAGGGTACATGGTCGTCGTCTTGCTGTGAACTATCAGACTCTGAAGATTTATAGATAGAGGCGTTATCATAACTACAGCTAATTAATTTTGCAGAACACGTTTGTAATATACAGCTCTAATATACTTCTCGTATGCTATTATACAGACATATGAATCTTAGTTTGAAAAATTCGAGTTTCATCAGTAATAAATTGTACAACGAAATGTTGATTTTTCAATTTAAAAATTGTCATATATCCTAATTACAGATATTAAGATTTTTCGAGAAATTTATCAAATTCTTTAATCACTAATCTTATTATGTGCCAGTCGTCATTGAAATTACTGACCGAGATTGTATTCGATATAATATTCTATGTTATTTAAATATTTACCCAAATCGTCATGAATTATCGTCATTGATTTCTTTAGTGGTCCATTAAAACAATAATATTTTTTCCAATTCATTTATCACTATTTATATGCATGGCTTCTGCATATTGTCGATCTCCATTTGTAATAAATTTTCGATTAAAAAGTCTTTGAAATGCTAATCTGTTCGTAAACTCACCGCTATTGTTTAATTAGAGTTAAAGATTGCTTACGAACAGCATATAAAGTATTAATAACCAGAATCAATATTGTGTTAATTAAAAATTAATTTTCTCCATTATATATACGTTTATTTATCGATTCGTAATAATCATTAATAGTTTAATTTTTTCTTCCAGAGTTTCACTTATCAAAGACTGTCTCTAAGCAATATTTATTTGGCATTGTTGAAGTAAATACGCGGATAAATGAAAAGCTTCGAAGCATATAAATTATATAATTCTATGAGATTTATTTACATAGTATGAAACATATTATGGAAGATCAATTCACACATTTTAAAACCACGTATATTAACTATAATTTTATCTCATTAACGAATCAGAAAATGTACATTATTGACAATAATGAAATGACGAGTTGTTGAACAAGAGCTTAAGCTTGTCATTTACCATCACTCGACATAATCGACATGAGAGCGTCTTTACAATAGCGGCACTCGATCCTCCGGTCGATGCCTGAAGCAGTCATTCACATATGCTTGCGTAGTCATGTGAATGAGCTCATAAATGCACACCGATTGAGTTACAGAACAGCACGCTGAATCATAGGTTTCATCAACTTTTTTAATGTGTCGGCAATTATTGCGTATCGTATTCAAGAGTTTATGGTCTTATTGATTTTAACTATTTCCAAACTCGTATATATATACATATATATATATATATATATACCTTATCCTCATTGGCATGAAAATTTGCAATAATCATTAAACAAATTCGAACGTCTGATGTATATAGTTTTTTTTTTTTTTTTTTTTTTTTTTTTTTTTTTTTTTTTTTTTTTTTTTGCGAAATTTATTAAGCACAAGTTAATTAAAAATTAATTATTAATTAATTTAACTTACTTCAAGTTTATAGTTCATTATTAACGGTCAAAAAATTATTTTATTAAAAATTATGCACCTTCAATTCCATGATATAAAAGAATTTTATGATTAATGGCTTATGAATTGGTTAAATTTTTATTAATTTTATTATTCACTAAATGAGAGCTTAACGTTAAATGAAATTTTTGAAATTTATGCTTTAAAATGAAATTTATGCTTTAAGACACAACAATTACACTGCCGTGCTATAATTTCCGAATAATGTAGTAATTTGGTAAGATTTTAAGTTCGCGTTTCTAGTGATCACCAATTAGGTATAATATAATTAGGTATAATATGCCGAAATTAAAATACCTCAAGTATTTGTTATTGGCCATTACTTTTTAAGTTTGTCGTTTCTATGGAAATGAAGATAACTAAATATCTTTACTTCTAGAGTATTATTAAACTAATTACTATAAATAAAAAATAATAATTATTAACAACAACAAAAATTATCAGAAAAACAATCAACATTGGATTTATAAGATAGCAGATTGTCTTAGAAGAAAATTAATTGTATTTTCTACATCGTCCTTGAACAATTGTGTGTATAAATAATGTGCAACGTACGTGATGCATAAGAAGCCAACATCAAATCTGCTTCAATGACGAAAAGCGATTACTCTTATATGTAAATTAAAAATTCCAAACGATTCCTATTTCTTTTTTCTTAAATTACATCATCTTTCCCTCGTCTCTACCTTAGGCCTTCTCCTTCTATCTTAACTTTGTATGTATGAGTGGAACAATATAAGAGGCTTTATAAAGAGCGACGCTCGAAATTCTTCTTCTGTTCTGCCTACATTCCTGTCTATATCAACTCACTCAAATTTAATTTATAATTTCTTTTCTACGTTTAATAATAACTCACTTCAATTCATTCTTTTTTTCTACTTACTATAAAAGTTTTACGATCATTCTTTTCTTTTCCCTTTTACATGAAGTTATAGCTTTTATGATGAACAATGGAGTCAATTAATTCTATAAAAAAAAAAAAAAAAAAAAAAAAAAAAAAAAAAAAAAAAAAAAAAAAAAAAAAAAACTATATACATCAGACGTTCGAATTTGTTTAATATAATTTAATCATAATAAGTATATTTTTAATAGTATTTAAAATATTTTATAGAATTCAGAAGACTCGTGGTACATTTTGATTGTATAATATATTCACGTAACAAAGACTAAATGCATTACTTCAAGTTTCTAGTTCATTATTAACGGTCAAAAAATTATTTTATTAAAAATTATGCACCTTCAATTGCATGATATAAAAGAATTTTATGATTAATGGCTTATGAATTGGTTAAATTGTTGAAACGGTTTAATTAAGTTAAATATATTGACGTAGGATGCGGCGGATCTGAACATTATTCTTATATCAATTGCTTTGGCCTCTTAAATTCTGTGATGCTTATGTAATTTAAATCATACGATGAAAAATCTGTGGTTTTGCATAAGAAAAATCTTTTATTAATATAACATTGTGTGTATATTTAGTTTGTTCATTATTCAATAATATTTAATGGAAATGATTTTTTCTACAATGATAATAAGTTATATTTGGCCATGGAAGCACAATAAATTCGTACAAACATTATAGTCATAGAAATTTATGTTTCAATCGTTAATACAAAATTTAAAAAATTACCAATAAGTAAAATATAGCATAAAGTTTTCGTTCGAAGAAATGAATGATCCAAATAATTTCACTATAATCTCTATAATATATAAAGTTTCCAATACAACTTGTGAAATCATAAATATATAGTCGCGGTACACTGTAATTTATTGAATGAATACGTTAAATTTTACGTAATTAAAAACTTTTCTTTGTAAAATGATGCATGTAAAATAAATTGCAACTTGTGCTATAAAAATGGAATACCACGAGACGACATTTTATACAATAAAATGTGCTTCGTAAAATGAATTATTTTTTTCTATTCAAAATTAAGTTAAATTTATAGAAATTTAAATGATTCCCTCGTTTAATGTAAATTGTTCTTATTGTTCGATTTCAAAAATTGAAAAACTTTCATTTTTATAAAAGTATGTAAATTTGTATTTCACGCTCAATTACATAATACTTCTAAGACATAAAATTTCTCTTAATGTTATTTTTATCTAATTTTATAAAATGATATACAACTAATCGTCTACTTTGCGGTAGAATTTAAAGAAAAAACTATTTTCTATAAATACTATTTGATTTTTATTATACAATGATGAATACACAAATTGTTGTTGCCTATGAAAATTATTTTATCATACATTTCTAAATATTTGTTGCTTTATATTCATAATGATTATTGGAATTACTTATATTTCTTATTAATTTTCGATTATTTTATGAGTTTTTATTGATAGACTAATGCATAGCAAGTAATTATGTATGTTACTATTCAGTAGTTGACGAATGAATTGTAATTTAAATCAGTTACTACTTCGTTCTAGAGACTCGATTTCCAAAAGGTTAGTTGTATTTAATTATGTACTTCATTAAACCAGTTTAAATTAAAAAGTATGTTAATGTACAAATACAAATGTTTCTGTATACTTACCATTTATTCAAAAAAAAAAAAAAAAAAAAAAAAAAAAAAAAAAAAAAAAAAAAAAAAAAAAAAAAAAAAAAAAAAAAAAAAAAAAAACAAAACAAAACAAAACAAAATAAAACAAAAAAAAACAATCTTGCTACAAAAAATATCTCCCAATTAAAAATTTCGCTTCAAGCTTTTTACAAATTATAATTATGACATCTCCAGGCCGATCGAAATGAATATTTTTTATTTATTTCGATAAATAAAATAATATACTAATACCAGTTTACAATGCACTACGGTTGCTTGGCTGTTTATGAAATTTCATAAAAATTTTATTCGAACACGATAAGATTGGGAAATTCATGAAATTATTGAACTTTGAAGTTTCTTCCGTGGCTGATGGTTGAGAAATGAGAAATTATACCTTAACCTCAATAGAAGGCAAACCAGTTTTTGACAGTAATGACAATGGTGTTTTGGTCGAATCAATCATATCATACCGCACATCATTGAACATACATACATCTTGACGTGGAAGCTTATCGACACTAATTATTCCAGCGCGTGAAACATCAAACATTCCATTAGCCTAACGGTAATTTTTTAACCTCAAACATTACTCGCAATTTGCACTTTATATTATTGCTATTAACATTTAATAATATCGAGAACGGACGAGTAAGTGTATTATATAGGGTGAAGGTATTAAATTTGCAATATCATACATTGTTCGCTTTGGCCATTAATCAAGTGTCATACGCATAAATCGCATTCTCGAACATTTTCAATTCCAACAATTTATATATCACGGCGTCGTCAGCCGTAGTTTGCCTTACAATCGGCCATACCAATCTCCGCTCACAACAGTTGATTTTAATGTAAATAAGAAGAAAGCCCGCACCGAGCGCGATAAAGAGATAACGAGAAAGAACAGATGGAAAAGACTGAGACGAATGAAGAAGATGATGAAGAAAAAGAAGCGAATTATTTATGAGTGCGGGTCCGCGCGAAGGCGCAACGAGTAAAATGTATTTTCCCCTAGGAACAACTTAATCGCCTAATGATTATTCGCTTTCGCCATTGGAGTGATATCGCACTCGAACGTGGAGCACGGCCCCACCTACGGTGATTGGCGCCTCGTACCGTGGTGCACCTCGCTGCCCTCGACCAGTCGACGAGGGCATCCCGCAGTACGACGGCTCGACTCCGTGTGCGCGCACCTTTCTCGCGAGCGAGATAGTATCGTCGGTCGACAGGTGCAGCATCCATCGGGTGGCTAATTTACGAGCTCCGGCACTTACGACTCACTCCTCTCCGCGCTGCGCCTCATCTCCCTCGGCTCTCCAACGCCGGTACTCGGGAGTTTCCTGGATACGCGACGCCGAGCCGTTCGTACTAATCGTCCAGGTAACCGGCTTGTACGTCGGAACTTTATGCAATCACTGGGAATTGACAGCTGCGGCGTATATCGATACGCCTCCCCCGTTGCTCACCGCGCACGCATTTCCCGCTCCAAGGGTACGAGATATCTACTGTATTCCCACGTAAGAGGCGACTTTCAAAAAAAAAAAAGTAAAAGTGCTGGCGAACGAAAGATTTTAAAACAAATCGAATGGACGTACGTATAATAATGCAGTTAGCTGCCAGTTAATGCCGATAATGGCTAGATCCTCGGCTTTCTAAAACGGTTACGTTTTTCACTGTCTTTATTTGTCTTTGTCGAACGATTTGTCTCGCCGTTATTGTTTTTATTGTAATACCCTCCCACCCCTCCCTCCCGTCTCTTCTACAAAACCCGTAAACCGCGTCTATTCTTGCGTACTCGTAGCGTTTTACGTTCTATCGTTTGACGACGGATTAATAGGATCTAATAAGTTTTACGGGGTTGGGGCTATGGGGGGGGGGGGGGGGGCGCGGCGCTTTCACTTTGAGCCTTACGCGTCGCATACTCTTACTTTCATTTATAATTTAAAAAGGCTGCGCGACGTGTGTATTATAATCGAGATGTCCTCCGATTCCGACACGCGACAAAAAGTACTCGCGATTCGTTGGAGGAGCCGGGGCCTCGAGGCGGCGGCACGCGGTGGAGCGACGAAACGGAGCATAAAGGATAAGTGCCGACGGGACGGTGGCATTGAGTGCGCGCGCGCGCTTGGCTTCTGTTGTCGCGCTGGTGTCGCCAGTGAGATAAGATCTCCCCGAATTCTCGAGCAAATACTTGTAAACAGGCCGCCGTGAGTACCGTTATGCGTTGCGTCACGCGTACAGTCGGCGCTGCGGCCGCGCGCCCGTTCTCAAATCTCGGGCACGAGCAATCGTGTTTACGGCTTCTCGTGCGAACCCGAGTCGAGCTTCGGATGACTTTATATATTGCTTGTGATCGATACAGGTGGCAGAAGATGGGAGACGAGACCGTGTCGCACTTTCGTGGCGAGAAGTGTGGGGCGGGCGATGTAGTGTCGGTCGGTATGCTATTGAATAAACGTGGCTCCGCGCGATACTGTTGCGATGTTTTTTACGTCTACTTGGTAATTTATTTCATCGATTAAAATTTCCAACGGGTTAACGTTGTTGTCTATTGAGGCGCAGTCGTATTGGGACCTTGCCATTTTAAATAAATAATTAAAATATCGCTGCGCGTTCATGTCGTATTGATGTATTCACGTTTCTCGGAAAAAGTTTCTCGTCCCACTGATTATTATTATCGATAATCGTTACTTGTTTTTTAACACAATTCGACAGAGTGAAAGCTTGAAAGTGAGATTATTTTCTTTTTCACTTTTTTTGTTTTTGTTTTTTGTTTTTTGTTTTTTGTTTTTTGTTTTGTTTTTTGTTTTCTTCAAGTAATATGAAGTAGCACGAATAAGCTGTTGTAGAAAATGTGATAAATTAGGTTGAAGTTATTTTATTGGGCAATTAAAGTTCGTATTAACATTTTAATACTTTCGTACGTTCAGTGTCATCCCTCGTTGAGGCTGCCTAACCAAAGAGAGAGAGATAGAGAGAGAGAGAGAGAGAGAAAGTTTATCCAAATTATTTCCTGCTTATATTACACATTATCACTTTAATGAAACAATAATGGCACATTTCTTTTACGCCCATTAAATTCAAGTAATTGTTAGCGTAATTATGTATTTTTTCGTAATCGATTCGAATCACGTACAGTTAAAGATTTCTTATTTTGATTACAATTCATCCTGGGATTTTTATTAGTTATCCTATTTTTTTTATATATTTATTTTATTTACTTTAACTTTATGATTTTTAAATATAAATTAAATTATATATTTATGAAATTATTTTAAACTATGAATATGAATATTATTAAGGGATAACATGGCTATGGGACATTGATTTAATGAAAATTTCTGAATTTACTTTTGCTCGATCATATCGATTGAAATGAGCTCGACCAGTTTGAAATTAATTGGGACTTGTGATGGTGCGAAATTCTTGCGTTATGTGAAAGTAGATGACAAAAAAAAGTATCAGTTTGTTGGGACTGAAACGTAAAATTACATTAATTTTTTTAATTTAATGTATAGGAAATAATTTACATAATTTTTTACGTTTTTTTTTTTTTGCATTAAAATGTAGTAACTCTTATTATCGATATTTGATGTTTAACGAGTAATTTTTGTTTCGTAATGTGTTAAAAATTACAATTTTAAGTTTTACGAGACGTTATCGTCTTATTAAAAGAAAAATATTATTTCTTCAAATTTATTAAACACACTGGACCAATTAAATAATTTTACCAATTAATTAATTTTTTGTTTTTGTTTTTGTTTTTTTTGTTTTTTCTATACGAATTCATAATGTTTCGTCGTTTTGTTATTGATATATATTTTATGATTATGAAAATTTCGGTAGAAGAAAAGTTGCAAGCGTGTAGTAAACTATTTAAACGTTGTTAGTGGAATATTTTTGAAAATTGAAAAGAAAAAGTAACTGTATTCATATATATATATATATATTTAGCATTGTAAAATTTTAATTACATTTTCGATAACGACGATAAAATTGTGAAAAACTAAGCGTTATCGTTTATCATTATTATATTATGCAACTGCAAATATGTTAAAATTAATCAACCTTACAAAATTAATGAATAATCACGCAGAGTTATCAGAACATTATGTTGCCTATGTTAAATTTAAACTAGGCTAGATAAATTACACAATCATTATATTTAGAAGCAATACAATTATTTTATTTTAAGCATGTGGCGATTGATCTGTGTAAAGTCTTGTTTTATAAACAAGTGTTGCTAATACAATAATTATAATATAAAAAGAAAATTGGTCTGACCCGTAGAAGAATTCTATTTGCGTAAGTCAATTTATTTTTTTGGCCTTTGCAAAATTTCCACGTATTCATTCTTTGAAGGAGCGTGCAATTGCAAAAATACCAAAACACTAGCTGGCGTGTTTCGTATGATCGATCTCTATTAATTATTAGTTTTGTAAAAGAAATGTGTTTTTACACAACTATTTCTCTATATACCATGATGTGACATATATATTTCTTTTAGTTATACACTCATATTTCTTTCTTCCCAAAGACGATCATTCGTTGTGACACAGTTAAAAAGTTTAACTATTTGCATAGAAAATTGTACGATAGAGAGATGCGACTCGGGCGACAAACATATATCGCGTACGATAATAATAATCCTCGAATAGTTTCTACGCTAACACTTTTTTACTTTTCTTTTTTTTTATCTTTAATGTAGAAAGTCAGACTGGACAGCCAGAAACGTAATCAGCCTGGCGGCACTGTTCTACAAAGAAGCCTGACATATTCGAATTGAAAAAAAAAAAAAAAAATGCGATTCTCCACGTTTTGGCGTCCGTGGCTGTTGCTTGTAGTAGCCGTGGGCAATGGATCGGCCATAGATCAATTGCGCGTGATTTACAAGTGGAAGCAAATGGAATACGACTGGCCAAACGAAGAGACGAAAAGCATTTTTTCGAATTACAAGCAGGAAGACAATTTGCCGCTCGGCTTAGAAGTTGCAGGCGACCGAATCTTCATTACGGTTCCGAGATGGAAGCGAGGAGTTGTATCCAGTCTCAATTACATTAACATTAATGGTTTGTAATTAAACGATTATCCCTCAACTATTTCCTTCACACAATCCTCTTAATTTTATCGCTTTTATTGTAAATTATCGTACAAATGGCTCATTGGTCGTTAACTGAAATTAAAATGCATGTCAAATAGTTGACTGTTGAATGACTTTTACGGGGTGCGCAAATTAAAAGTTATTTGAGGTGATAATTAACGATAAAGCTGCATTAAAATTAAAAGTGACGCTTATGTTATGCAATTGTTATTACGAACAATGATATTTAAATACGGCGGTACTGTCTCATTAAATTAATTCATTAAATTCTCTACCAATAGCCCTTGCTACTTTAATTGAAATCATTATGTAATGGTAGATCAGAAAGAGTTAGGTAAAAGGAGTAAGAGCCTCGGCATTTTGCCCAGATTGATCAATTTTTTTTTATTAAAACAGTGCTTGACATGGAATTGGCAAGGCGAGCTGTCTGGTGAAAGTCAGCAGCGCGCGTGCCAGTCGGTTCGTTGAATTCGTTAATTCCCCCCCGTCGGAGTATTTCCATAGTGCTCAGTACTATTAATTAACGCAGTCGCATATCCTTGCTCGATCAAATAGTGGATGAAATTTCAGATTCGCGAACGTCGCCGCCCCTTATACCCTATCCGTCCTGGGAGAGCCACCAGTACAGCAAGGGCCTTCTGCCCGAAATTGTCTCGACATTCCGCGTCAGGGCGGACCGTTGCTATCGGCTCTGGGTCCTCGATACGGGCCTCGTCGATATTCTCGGCTCGCCCGAGCAACAGGCCCCGCCGACCCTTCTTGTCTACGACTTGACCAATGACCAGTTACTCCGCAAGTACCCGATACCCGACGAGCAACGCACCGCCGACTCTCTGTTCGCCAACATCGCCGTCGAGGATTACAGCTGCGAGGATTCGTACGCTTACTTAGGAGACTTGGGTGGCCCGGGCCTTGTTGTTTACTCTTGGAAGTTGGCCAAATCTTGGATCATTAAGCATCATTACTTTTATCCGGATCCTCAGGTATTATTTTTCATGGTGTGGGCATTAATAGTTATTCATTTTGTCGGTGATAACTTCCATTATTATACATCATATACACATGCATGACCTGATGTATGCTTATCAGTCGAGTCGATTTCACAAATTGTAAAATATTGACAATTGTCAAAATTGTACTTGAATAAATGGAGATTCTAGTAAAACATTCATACATATGTAGTACGTATTGCAGCATATACTATCCATATAAACGACAATAATCTTTAGGAAAATTGTCTTATTAAATTTTTCCCACTCTCAATAGCATTTCAATAGTTTTTCACGAATGGTTTTCCATTCTTATTTGCCTAATTGTTGAAAAAATATATAATAAAATTAAATGAAATACTTCTTAAATAAATAATAAATTTAATGTTAAAATTGAAAAAAAAACAACAAAACAATATGTATTGATTGAGATAAACCAGGTATTATTTGTAATTATAAAATTTCTTTTTACATAACTGGAGTAATTAATTTCTGCTTACCGCACTAACACCATTCATATATTCTTATTAGTTTGATTATATACATGAAAGTAATAACAATAATTATAATAATCGTTTATTATATATAACGTGACGGTGGTATATTCCAAAAGAAAGTGGTACCGCTAGTTACGCTAGATAATATGGAAACCTCAATCAACAAAGTATAAAGTGATATCAAATAGTTTCAATGCATTTTAGAAGAATAATTAATACATTTTTTATTGCATTATTGCATTTCTCTCTAACTATATGCGCTTCTCAACAATTAATAATGCCAATGATTATTTTAATTCGTATTATTATTAGTATTATTATTATTATTATTATCAGAGTAAAATTAGAGCAAGTAATATAAATTGTCCAACTTCAATATTAATAACAACAATATTTTTATCCCAAGTATAACATATGTCGTTTGACATTTGTATATAATATTTATTTAAAATATTTATTTAAATGACATTTCAATTACAATGTGCTACGATCCATTCCCTCCAACATAGAAAGATAACATACTGCCATAAATATTGTATTGAGGTATTGCATTATAATAGTCTAAAACGTAAGATGTTCAATCATAATCAAATTATCGAACGAAGAAATCGAATGGCCAATGGTATTGCATATAATCAATCGTAGTTGAATTTGATTCGGTTATAGATTTTTAGATTTAAAATTATTACTCGGATACTTTCACGTATTCGAAAGATCCAATTTCAGAAACAAGACACGCAGTTTCATAATTTATTTTATGCCTTTGACAACTCAATAATTTAATAATACATTATATTTATAATAATTATTAAGATAATAATTAATCATTAAGAAGTATAAAATTATTTGTTTTTAATAATAAGAAACGACCATGTATTTATGTACTTTACATTTTCATCAATTCCATATACATGAAATTAATATATAATAAATTATTTAGATTTTCTTTATACTTATTCTATACGTTCAGTAATTAACAATAAAATATCACCGATATTTGTATGAAATTTTAAACTAAAAACAAAACTATGCATGCCCAATGATTACATATGCTCATAATTTATCAGAATGTCAATGATACAGTAACTTAAGATAATTATAGTCTCATATGTGAATAGGTTTTCTTGAATTCTAATATTGAATCAATTATTTAGATCTGTTTGTGTTTAATATATTTTTTCTTTTTATTTATACTAATGAATTGGATTAGAACTGATTATAATTACATGATTTTCATTACATCTAAATATATTTTTGAAAACGCGACTGAATGTAGTAAATGCAGGTACTAGCGTTTGTGGAAGAAATGACATCGTATATTGTGTTATATCAAATTAAATTTTATTAACACGAAATATTATTAAACACTAAACACCTTACAGTAATTTTGCTTATTATTGTATTAAAAAGAAGAAAAAAAAAAATTAAATATTATTTTTCTTACAAGTTGGATACTTCTTTTTATAATATAATCTTTTATAAATTACGTTATTGACCTTAATAATACGTAGTCTTGAATAAATCCATTCTAAATGATTTATTTCTTAAGAAGTCGTAATAATTTTCTTCGTAAATCAATGATCATAGATAATTAAAAAGTATTTGTAGAATTATTTTCTTTCTACGTGATAAGTCGGCTTACGTATGAGTATGCTAGATTGTTATCTTTAAGTATACTTTAATTAAAAGTTAAACAATAATTTTTTAAAAAATAATACCAATAAACATTATTTGGAATTTTATTGTACATAAATTTAATACTATGTCGAAAGATTGAACAAACCTGTATTAATATAATTCTATTTAACATAATACTACAAGTATATTGCAATGATTCTATTGTTCGTCACTTTTTCAATTCTCATTGTTTCAATTTCTAACATTATTTACAATTTATTTTATTCTGCAATTATTTACATAAATGACTTCGTACGAATTTATTGTTTTCAATATTTTTGATTAACGTTAAAACAATATCTCATTGAGTTTAATTATATGAAATGTATAATTTCGAAAAATATTTCTACTTATTATTCCGTTTAAAAATATAATTTTCATTTCATATAATTTGAGTACAGAATTCACAAAATTAATCTAAAATTAAATAGATAAAATTATCTTATTAATGTAGTACATTAAAAATGATTAATTCGAATATTAATATTTGAACAAAGTTTTTTTAATTATAAAGTTGGACAAAATTAAATACAGCTTTATCAACGTTTAATATTGCTTATTAAGATTTGTCTATTAAGCTAAATAAGCCATATATTATCATATTTTGTATTAACTATCGGAATGTTCATTGCCAATAGATTATAAATTGTCAGTAATAAGTCCATTTAGAGATAGAATAATTATAATTTTTATGTAATACATTACAGATGCCCATGACTATATTTCCAATACAATTTTATCCGAAAGAAATTTCAAATTACAAATCATATAAATAAGAATTTTTATGTAATAAAAATTAAATAAAAAAAAAAATTTTTATGTAATAAAAATTCTTATTTATATGATTTGTAATTTGAAATTTCTTTCGGATAAAATTGTATTGGAAATATAGTCATGGGCATCTGTAATGTACTAGTTTTTATAATGTAAACATTGTATTTATTATACTCATAAATAATACAAATAAGTAGTGCAAGTATCACATGTATATGACTATGCAGGAAATCATTAATTTTAATCCTATTTTACAGTCATATTTTTAAAATCTGAAGCATTTATTTTGCTTTTTATTTTACAACTGCTGATATACAATTTTTCATGCCGCATCTAATTACAAAGCAAATATTAGTTGAATGTGTCCGTAAATTTTATACTAATATTTACCTAATTTTTTTTTTCCAAACTAAATTCATTTTTAAAATCTGTTTGGAAGGTTTTGCAAATATCTTCCTCCGTATAAACATTTTATTTACAATTTCAGTCCGGTGTATTCAACGTGGGTGGTGTAGACTTCCACTGGTCGGATGGCATTTTTGGATTAGCACTTGCACCGACTGGGGATGGATTCAGCACACTTTATTTCCATCCACTCACAAGTACCATGGAATTTTCCGTCAGTACGAGGATATTGCGCGACTTTAACAGAATTGTTGCATCAGGTAAATTTTTAACCGAACTTTTTATAAATAAAGCAAAAATAAAATAAAATAAAAATTCAACAAAAAAAAAA
>NW_011948415.1:13236025-13250337 GCF_000503995.2 Ceratosolen solmsi marchali
AACAAAAAAAAAAACAAAAAAAAAACAAAAATAAAATCAATATTGCACAACCTATCTTGCTTTATGAGACTACATATAGTATTATGTAAATTGAAATAAATTATTCATTTTATTAAATAAACGTCACGTCCATTTTTATTAAATAACTGTATCAGTGATTCTATAAAAAATTATTCTTAATATATCCTAAAAAAGCACTTGAAAGTTTTGGAAAAGTAATCTTTTACATTTAATGAATTTCCAATAATTTATGTATTAAAATTTCAGTCTATAGCAGTGAAAATGTAAAAATTATTGCTAGATTATCATTATTCTTATATTGCCAACAGAGGTAAAAATCACACCACTTAGTACATGTTTTGTTCTTTTAGAAACATTTCATCAATTTCAAGTCCTTGGCTCACGCGGATCAAATGGTCAAAGTAGCGTTAGTTTCCTCGATCCAGACACGGGGATTTTAATTTACGCTTTGACGAATCTTAATGCGATTGCATGTTGGCAAACGGGTACCAAATATAGCATACAACAACAGGGCCGAGTTTACATGAATAATGTTACAATGGTCTTTCCTAATGATATTAAGGTATGCTTTCGCTTAGAGCATCAAATTATCAAAATATTCTCTAACAGCGTTACTTTTTGTTTAATGAAAACAAGCCTTTAAACATAAACATAAATATAGGATGGATATAAACTTGATGTAATTCTTAAATATTCATTGATTAAGTTCTTTTAGAAACGAGAATCACTTGATTATGTTTAATCTGTAATTTTTAATTTACACAGATAAATCTATTTATAATATCAAAAATACAAGTCCGTACGTAACGTTAAATTCGTTCATCCAGGCATTATTTGCTAGTATTAGGTTGTGATTTAAATGATAAAGTAAATTTTTTATCTTACATTGGAATCCATTGTTTATAATTACAATTTCTTTATGATAAACATGGAAAGTTATTTTTTATTAATTTAAAAAAAAAAAAAATATGTATATTTTTACATTATTTATTTATTTATTTATTTTTTTTAATTTTTAAACTCTTATTTTGCCATTTATTTAGAGAAAAACTTTAAGGAATGAAAAAATCATACCTTTAATTATTCTAAGTAATTACAATTTGTGATAAATATCAATTTAATTAACGAAACTTTTCATATTGTCGTAAATTAATATTTATCTAAAATCCTTTTATTGCATATATTTGTTATACATTAAAATAATTGAAATTTTCTCTTTCTAACTAATATCAATGATATTAATAATATTAAAAGGAAAGAAAAGAAAAAAAAAATAAAAAAAATAAAAATAAATAAAATAAATAAATAAATAAAGTAATGCTAGGAGAGATTGTAATTTTGATCTCTATAAATTATTATTAAAAATGATTGATAATAAAGAATTACTTTATTGTACTGCTAGTATCAAGTAGTTAACAATGATATGAAATTTCAATTTAAACGTATTTTATAAAATTCTTATGTATAACCTACTTTAATTGAATTTCTCAGATTGACCGCAACGGCACAATATGGGTATTGTCGGACAGGCTACCGACCTTCATGTACCAGCAACTTGATCCAAGCGATTATAACTTTCGTATCCTCGCAGGGAACATCCGAGAAGCCGTCCAGGGTACGATATGCTCGGTCGGCATCTCAAATCGGAAAACGCCTCCGTCAACTAACTCGAAGGACTTTGGCAATTCGAATAGACCGAACCAGCTACCATCGCAAAACATTGCCAACTTACGAGCTCAACACAGTCCAGCCACCATTCTCGGCCTTACCATTGTTCTCCGCTTCCTTTCATTACAAGCGTAGATTTAATCAGTATTTCTCATATTTCTTTCTTATTATTAGCCTCCTTCCTGTGCTGAACTTTTTCGCCCGTTATGTAGAACGTATTTTTTCGTAAAGGTATTTGTCATGCTCTTGATTAAATAATAACAATGTTCAATTTGAATTTGAATGTGGTTGCATTGAGACTCGGTATAATGACAAATGCTAATTACATAGTGATTTGTGTGTTCTCATAGTTTGTAAGTTCCTAATTTTAAGCTGCAGTGAGTATTTTAATGTTTAAGAACCAATCGTACATTCTTTATTATACGTAATTGTACTTATATTAGTTGGAAATTTTTTAGTTGAAATTTATTAAAATTTTATCTTTAAAATAAAAATAAATATTTATATTATTTAGATGTAATATAATTGTTCCACAAACATACGTACGCATGTTGGCACGCACGCACGCGCGCACGCACACACTATACTGCATACTTAGTTTATATATATATATATAAGAAGGCTGTTAAATGATTAAACATTTCATTAAACATAATTTATCAAATGTTCATATGTTGGATGATAAATTATTTTATTGGCATTTATATTATTGAATCGCTAGTAGAAAATTATATTTAAACGAAAAAATAAATATAAAGACGAATTATATGACTGTTTCTAGACTTTTATACAAATCTCAATAAATATATGGAATATAATTATTACATGTTTAATATGGTAATAATGTGTTTATATATGGTAAATAATGATATTAGATATAATCTAACAATAAACTGTTTTTATGAATATAATATTTGAAAATAATATGTACTTATTAATATTGATATATTTTATTATCAACAAGAATATGAATAAGAGTTCCTGGCATGTAATTTAAAAACTACACCTTTATTTGATTAGCATAATAAAATAATATAATATTACATAATATTTATTATATAATTGAATATAAAAATATAGTAAAATAAAGCATCTGTTACTGTTATTTCAAAGTATTTAGTTATTTTGTTGAAAATACTAAAAAGTCATGTGTATCACGAGAGTGTGCGCTTGTGTGAATACTGATTTTAATTACGTCTGATGCTCCTATTAAATAAACTAACCCAATATATTACATTTGAATGTTAAAATTTTTAAAAAATTTTTTTAGTATCAATTAATATAAATACTTATAATTTTAACAAAAATTTTAATTCATAAAATAATATTTTTTTTTATTTTTAATAATAATGGGATAATGTGTATTTGTATATGATATTGAAAATGATAATTTGTATATATATATATACATATATATATATATATGTTTGAGAATAAGAGACTCCGTTTAATAAGGCAATAAAATATCTGACAAGTAATGTCATGAAAATTGTATTTAAGACTTCAAAACTTTCCTGCTCATAATTATTTGTACTAGTGTCATAAAACATCTGGAAAACTCTAGCGGAACGTGCTCATACTCCCAGTGCAGTAGAACCTAATGGGTTTACTGCCGGGAGAACCCCAAAGTAGATTCGAAACGAATATCAGATATGCGTGAAGCATTGAGTACAAATATTTACTGCAACCGAAAACCCGTACGTACTACACATGCAATGACCATACGTGCGCACTCGGCCTTTAAGACAATGCTTGCATTGTTCTTGGCTATGCCACATCTGGTCGATCGTATTGGAAAATTGACCACGCCCAAGCGGACCCTTCTTCTAGCCAAGTCCCAGAGAGGGATGAGGCAACCAAAGAGAGGTGACCAATGGAAAAGGCTCGCCACCTTCCGACACTTTCCCAATTAGCAAATTCGGAACTGAGCCCGGAAGGAAGTGGAAATGAAGGCGTGCATAATCTATTGTGCGACCCAAGATCAACCACTGATTGGTTAATTAATAAAGGAAGAAGGGATCCCAAGTGGAGCGGGATCAGTGAATCATTTTAAGAAGGGACTACGTAATGTACCCTCACTTACTCTTTCCAAATACTTCTTACAGTGAAGGATAAGTCACGACCAACTCTCACGGAGGAGGACCGGAGAGATGAGTCGTTTAGCTAGCTGAGTTTTAATAATAAGTTCTTTCCACTATTGTGAATTAGTGTACAGTTGAATTGATCTCATCAAGACTGGATTGCGTGGGACCTGACCACTTGTGGTCTCACTTGGAGACAAGGAAGAACTGAAGGGTTGCAACATTGCAAGGGAACGTAATAACAAGCCATCGAAGAGAGACTGGAAAATCACGATACACTGCAAGTAAGTCCTTACAGCTAGTACTCATTCTTGATTTCTCGGCTTATGTAGAAGACGGACGGATAAAGTCCAACTACGGAAGCTTCCCGGACATACTCTTGAACAAGACCAGCTATAAACGCCACATTGGCTTCTCAATCCCTCCAACTGCAAGTTGTTCCAGCCACAGATGGCGCACAGCTTCGCATAACCTCCATCTCGGCTCTCTTACGACCGATATTTAAAGGCAACTACACACGTATTAAGATAAACACAATAGCATTCCAGTGTTCGATCAGAAAACTACAATCACGATAACCTCTTAGTGATAATATTCAATAGATTATAACCTGCTTCATTCATAGTAAATATATTTCAACACCACAAGATTATCAAGAAATATAAAGTTCGTCTGTAATTCACCCTTTTGTAAATCAATTCAAATAAATAGAAATAATAAGGACATGTGTTAATTATTAATCAGTGCATTCACCCTTTACTTGCCCGGCAACCCCACATAACATCTAGTGGGTTTTATTGTTCTACGTTAATTATTGCACGTTTGGCTGACTAGTCAAATTGTGGGATTATTTTCCGAACAATATATATATATAGAGAGAGAGAGAGAGAGAGAGAGAGAGAGAAGTTCCTGAATAAATGTATATGTAAACTAGAATTAAGGCTTTAATACAATCAATTAGAAGTTCAATTTTTTGTTTATAATATTTAATCATTTATGAAGACATTTTATAAAATTTACTATGCGTTTATAATAAATTATGGTTTTCTTTTATATATTTTTAAATTTATTTTCTTATAATTATTTATTAATCTATAGCGAAAGTGGGCGGCTGATAAAATTAACAATTTTAAAAGTATTTTTTGAAGTTAATAATTTGAATTAAAATATTAAATATATAATTTACATCTATATTTTTACTGCATATTTAATTATATTTTCGAGAAAATTTAAATAATAAAATTGATTATTTTTAATAAATAATGTATAATAAAGAATGCATTTAATATACAATAAATGCAGTTATACTTGAAGAATTGCGTTAGTTGATAAAGTTGTAGTTATCGTTCTTTCTTTTTCTTTTTTTGTCATTTTATTGCAGTGGAAACAAATAAACGAATCTGCATTATGTAGTTTTCGTTTGGTTGTTTTATAATATAGTTATTGTCATTATTAGAATTATTATATTATTAGAGTACTTAAATTATGAGTTTATTTGATTTTATCAGGATGATTGCTAGTGATATGTTTATGTAGATAATGATTTTTCTTTTCTTTTTTTTTTTTTTTTTTTAACAAGACGCGATAATTTTTAGCATTTATATTTAGAAAAACCATTTCTAGCTTATTGACGGTCGCGTTTGACTATCGGGATTCGTAATAAAATTTTGGTGGATTTATTTTTAATTTGTGTCGACATTTTTCACACAATTCATTTAATTCGCCGTATTATTTATTTATTTATTTATTTTTTAAATTATAATTAGAATTGACAAATTTATTAAGTTGTATACAAAAAATATTCATTCTAATAATAATTCATCTAATAATACACAAGTCGATTTACAATATTCAAATAAAACAAATAAAGGTAGAGTATATTTTTATTGAGTTATAATTGTTATTAATAATTTTAAAAGAATAAGTAATATTCGAATTTATGATATATTACAAACATTTCAAAATATTTCATTAGCATTTTAAAATTCTTAAAATTAGAATGCTTAAAATCAAGAGTACAGTCCCGGGCCTCAACTATCTGCCAGCTGAAGAAAGTTTTTTAAAAACTCCATATAATTTTCTGGAGAGTAGAAGAAAGAATGACGGCGCCGAAGGTTTGTGGAGAATTGGAAATAATCTTTATGATTTGGAAGGGTTTATGAAAAACCATCCAGGTGGTTCCGAATGGATATCAATGACAAAAGGTACTGACATCACCGAAGCATTCCAGGTACTTTTTATTCCTGTAAAGTATAAGTAAATAATATTTTTCTAATATATTGTAAATTATTCTATTTATCGCGATATATGCATTAATTATTTTTAATTTACAATATTACATTAATGAGTATCTTATAAATATTATAATAATTTTATCAATGAAATTATCAGCCAAGTAATAACTGCTTATAATGATATACAAAATATCAATTCATTATATCTCATCAATAATTATTCGTTCTATAGTTAAATAATTTCATACTTTTGAGCAACTGATTAGATTATTTCAAATTTAAGGAGACTATTTTTGTAACGTTCGAATCTTCAATAGCAACTATAACATTTAATAATAAAATATATTTTATATTAACTCTAAATGATCTTGAAGAATTCGTATATTTATATAGAATTTATTATGAAAGATATAAATTACAGTGCGAATAAATAAACAAGACTTGAAATATAAACGCAAGTACATTTAAGATAAAATAATTTTTATAGATAAATTCGATAAATTAATTATTATGTAATTTATATCAGCTATAAAGTAAATATATCAACATTAATTACTTATAGTTCGCATCATAATATAATGACGTCAATTTATGTAATATGTTAATTTATATATTGATGTTGATTTTTGTAATATAGAAAATTAAATTTAATTCCGACAAATTAATTCGTAATTCCTTGTAAATTAACCATACATGTTACATTAACAAACTATACATTTATTCTGTACTTAGATTCTACTTTTTATAATATTACATATTTTGACATATGTTTGACTAAACTCACATCCCATCAAACAGTAACATATAAATATATTTAATATTTAGAAACATCACTGTTAACATATTTACATTCTTATTTTAAGTTGTTGGAAAGATATTTTATTAATAAATGTTGAAATAAAGAACTAATGAAAAGAAGCAAATTATCAGAAATTAAATTAAGAATAAAACGAAAATTATATTCAAATATTTACAATAGATTATTTAAGGTTCATCATATTTCAAATGCTGCGGAGAATCTGCTTCCCAAGTTTTACGTACGTGAAGCCAAAATACCAAGAACTATATCATATACCTTCGACTCTAATGGATTTTATGGAACATTTAAGAAACGCGCTCAGAAAGTCTTAAAAAATATTGATTATCATAATCCGAATGTACGATCAAAACGAATAGCTGATTCGCTATTTATAGTGACAATTCTTTTGGCTATTGCAGTTGCAATTCTTAGATCGTGGATTGTCATTATTATTTGTGGTATTTATTCGTCTTTAATAATTTGTATGTTATGAGGTAACATATTTTTATACTAATATGATGAATATTTACTGTTTGGAATAAATGCAATCGTGTGTAAATAAATGCCATAATTGATAAAACGTAATTTTTTTTCAATGTCATATTGTAAATCCAATATAATAATACTCAAGATGATATATTTGTTAAAAATTGTAGGAATTTTTCTCAGTTGGACCGTAATAACTGCGCATAATTTTTTCCATTTAAAAGACAACTTTCGTATGTATTATTTCGACTTGAGTACCATGTCATCGAAAGATTGGCGAATATCACACGGACTTAGCCACCATTTATATCCAAATACTGTATGGGATATGGAGATTTACAACTTTGAGCCATTTCTTATATATCTACCTTGTCATTATAAATCATTTTTATATAGATTAATGACAATTATCATGAGTCCCATTACATTTTTTGGAACTTTTATATTAACGGGAATTAAACGGTAAGTTGTATTAAAACGAATTACGATTTCGTGATAGTTTGATTTAATATATAAAACATATTCATATATATATATATATATATATATATATATATATATATAATATTTTTGTAATTATAAATATTAATAAGATCGTCTCATTTTAAATAAATATTGATTTTTATTTATCAAACCATTTAAAAATAATAAGCTTATCAATAAGTGAAAAATAATATTCTGTATAGTAATGAATATGTAAAGGAATGAATAATGGTAACTGTTTTACTGATATACAAGTATAGTTTATCGCTCGCAAGTTAGTAAAGTTTTTTTTTTTTTTTTTATATATAAGAAATAAATATAAGAAATGTCGTTATGAAAATTAAAAATATTAATTTTATTACAATTTATCAAAATTTTTTTCAAAAAAAAAAAAAAACTTTATTTTCGTAATATAAATATTTTATTTTAATAATCTTATTATTATGTTATTCGATCATACTTAATATATTGTGTTATGTAACATTTTTAAACATTAATCGTTTCTAGGAACTTGATAGAAAGACAGAAGCGTGTGCATATATAAAAAAAATAATTGGACGTTATTGTGTAGGTTAATACTGTTTGCAATTTTGTTAAATAAGGAAATGTATAAATTTTGAATTTTCTTTGTAAATTATTATTAGTACGTTAATACATTTAGTAATTTTATAAAAAATGAACTTTATTTTTACGTATTTAAATTGAGAATAGTCACTAATAGAAAGACTAATTAAAAATTTGAGTTGTCGACTAATTATTACTAATATTGAATTATATATATATATATATATATATATATATATATATATATATTAGAGATTCAATATTTATATTTGTGATTAGATATTTGGATAGATTAATTCCATTTATAAATATATTCGTATCTATTGTTCCATTTTATCAGTCATATATTTGTGCTTGTCTAATGATCGATATTTACGGTCAGTGAAAAATGTGTATTTGAATTGTTTGAAAGTATTTAGTGAAAGATAAAATTATTTTCAGCTTGCTAAATTAAATTCTTTATTTTCGAAAGAAAAGGAAAAAGACAAAATACTTTAGTAGACGTAATGAAAGCTACACGCACTTGACTGTAATCCAATTAATTTTGTTTTTCTACGACGCAGATACATTATAATAATAGTGTAGTAGTAGATTATATTTATATTTCTGTTTTTATCTTCAATCATCTAATTAATTTGTCTTTATTTTTAAAACAACGCAAATCAGTAATTATTACAAGCATTTCATATTAATATTATTCAATCAATTATTTTCAAAATTGCAATACAACATAAAACAGATCTTGATAAAGTAATATAATTTATAAAATATTCTTTAATTAATTATTTGATTGAATTTTATCTCCCAATTTGTTTTATCTTGCAATGTAAGGAAGCATTACATAATCAGTATATTTTTCATCGTTAATACAATATAAATTGTTATCTTACTGCTATATAGTGCAGTCATGCTTCCTGTCTCATAAAAATAAATAAAATATTTCATAACTTTCATTAATAAAATTAATTTCATTAGCATATATAAATTTTTTTTTTTTAAATACATGTCTATAAATTAAAATTAATACAATGATTAATTTACATATATTAATATTTATAATTTATATATTTTAGATATTATTCTGTATTTGTTCAGTGGAAAACTTTTGAGTTTCGAGATTGTGTTCCCTTCTTTATCCCAACATTAATGAGCTTTTTTACTCCATGTATTTGGGAAGCTGTAAAACTTTGGATCTTAATTTTATTAACAAGCAGTTTTATTTTTTCTTTTATCGGCGTGACAGCTGCACATCATCATCCAAAAATTTTCCATGATGGAGATATATGCAGGTAAAATTTAATCGAATTTTTTATTGTACAAACATCCGTTTTATCCTTATAATTATTTTTAATATTTAGTTGCCAATTAAATACAGATCTACATCATCTATATTTGGCAATATCATGTATTGTTTATTTTAAAAATTAATAGTAAAAATGCGCACTGTTACAGATTAAAAATAAATTGCATTTTTCTTGAAAGATTTTAAGTGTAATAATTTAGTTTCATAATTCAATTAGTATTGCTAAACTTTTCAATAAAGTGTAGGTTTCCTTGATATTTTTTATTATTATTAGTGTAGGATATTCATATTTTTTCTTTTCATTTTACTAGGAAATAAAGCTTTTCTATGATTTATATTTTCTAGCTGAAGAGCGGATAATATTATAATCGTAAAATATCTTTCTTGATGAAATTATATGAATTCATAATACTTAATATTTACTTTCTAGAGTACGTTTAAATAATAATAAAAAATTATAAATAATTCAATAATATCGACGATTAGTGTATAAAATTTGTAACGATATTATGTTAAAAAGATTAATTGTGACAAAGTACTTTCTTCTTGAGAAATAAAACTATGAAACATGCGGTCAGTTCTTTTCATGTATGTGTTGAACGGGACAGTAATTGTTGAAACTCAGACATTCGTTTCAATATTTTCCCAAATATTTAGCAGTATTTAATAACCATTTTAGAAAGGATCTCGACTGGGGTCTAATGGAGTTGGATGCTGTACGTAATCGTAAAGTTATCGACGATTCACTCTATCTTACTCTCACCAACTTTGGATCCCATGGACTTCATCATTTGTTGCCGTCGGTAGATCATGCGTATCTCGAGCTTTGTTTACCTATATTTTACGAAACTTGTAAAGAATTTGATATTGACACCGAGAAAATTAATTACTGGGAGTTAATCAGAGGCCAGTATCAGCAGCTGATGCGGCTTGACTCGAGATTCAATTCTTGCGATAAAATTAATAATAATATTGTATCACCGGAGAAGAAAGATAAAAAATGATAGTACAGCATGCATAATTTATAATTAGTAGTCATTGCTATTTTAATATTATCGATAAATAAATTCTTGTTAGTTTGAAGAGAAGATTCGATTGACTTCTTACCATACCTCACCCGTTCATGTTTTTGTAAATGTTCGAAAACCATATAATATACGTCTGTATATATTTTTTTCGATATGCATTACTTTTGTAGAAAGTATTGTAGAATCAGATTTATTATGATATTTTTTGTCAAAAGCACAATCATAATAATACAGTATATTTAAATGCAGTAAACTTTGAATTAAAAAAGAATGAAATAGTTTATTGAATTTTCTCAAATTTTTTCATTTATAAAATTTATATAAATGAATTAAATTGTTATCTATTAGGTTTGTTTTTTTATTTGTTTATAAAGCAATTTTTGGTAATATAAACACATTTTTATATAGAAACGTATATCTATTTATGTTTATCGCTAAAAATTCTTGATCGATTGATTTATTTTATATATTTAATTTGATAATCCTTATAAAAATGTTTATTCATTTAAAATATAAATTTATTATTACATTATAATTTTAATTTATAAGCTCAATTTTATGTATGAAATGAACCATAAATTACTCCATTTTCAATAATAAATCTTTTTAGAAATTAAAATTTATTCCAATAATTCATTATGCGAGAAAAATAAGATAAACTGTTATTAATTTAAATACTGCACATGTAAATATTGATATTTAATGAGGTTGTTTGGTCACTAACATCTTTCTTAAGCAAGGAATCAGAAGATTATTATACTTTAATAAATAAATTTCTTTTCACTTGTTTATAGAGTATTAATTTTGGGAATTAATATATGAATTAAAATTAATGAAATTGATTAATTAATTTTAACTTGAAAAAATATTGTAAATTAATTTTATTTAAAATTCATTTCTTGTCTCTATGTATTATAATAATCTAATAATTTTTTTGTGGCGTGCTGATTTTATATTATAACAACTTTAAAAATCCATATAATTACGATTCGTTGTACTTTGTTGAAAAAAGAGAGGGTTAATGTACCGATATATGATTATAAATGTTATAAATAAAATAAATTAGTTAATGACTTTAAATAACAAAAAGAAAAAATGTATCGAAATAGATTATATCTGCAAATTTTTTGGAAAAAATAAGCGAATACGGTTTTAATGAGTATTTAATTAATATTTTTAATGTATTTGAAGTTAAATTATTTTCATCGTGTAAATAATTGAAGAATGTTTTAATTATGTTTGAAAAAAATTTAAATATATTTTTAAATATCTTATGGTTACATTATAAATATAAGAAGAAGATAATTATTCATTTTTTAATCAATTTTGAAAATAATTATTGATTATATATATATATACATATATATATATACCTACACGCTTTTATATAAAGTTTTATATAAAATTTTTTTATATATATATATGTATATATGTATATATATATGTATGTATGTATATATATATGTATATATATAAAACTTTTATAATACATGAATAAATTAATAACTATTTAATGCTTTAAATTTAACATTTTCAATTTTTTTAATTGAGAATTTTATATAACATAAAAATTCTATAAATCAATGAAAATTTCTAATCGATTCTATGATAAAATCTTATAACTATTAATCTAATATTAAAAAATATTTGGTTTTAGAATTGTAGAATTTAATTATGAACAGAGAATAATTGAGAAGAAAGATTTAGCAACAAAATATTACAATAGACTTTTAAGGAAAGCGAAAATAATGATAATTATTCTGTTTAAGTTCTTAACTTTATTTATTGCTTATTTAATTTAATAAATACATATTTCGCTTTTCTTTATAAATTAAATTACTTTAAGGATAGGATAGCATTTAACGACACAGTTCTTCGAGATTGATAAGACAATATATTGCATGTGGTTTGTGAAAATGTGTGTATATATATATATATATATATATATATATATATATATTTCTCTGTTTGAATCAGGATGTGTATATGTATTTTTCATCTCTCTTTTATTGAAAAGACTTCGTTGTACAATTAAATAATGCTCATTGAAAAAAAATTTTTTTTTTCACAGACTAGCCTCACTCGTCCGCGCGCGCGTTACTTTTACATTTTTCCTTTCGTGTTAAACATGTATATTTTCTTCACTCTCAATATATTTTCTTGCTTCACTCCGTATATCTTCATTTTTGTTACATATATCCCTCTCTTCCTTAATCTTGCATCTATCGACCATCAGCGTGTCGACGAAAAACACTGCCGTATAATAATGTATATATATATATATATATATATATATATATATATATAAATATAATAATAAGAACATGTTTTTGTTGTTGAATAACGTCCCGCGCGTCTATCGTAGGCATTACCCCATTCCCTAAATATATTCTCTAGTTCTCTTCTAGTTCCATTATGCCTCCCGTCGTCAATGAGATATAATAATATAACATACGATACAATTCTCTTCATTTGTTTACAATGCTTTTAAAAACGAGCTCTCTAAAAAGAAAAATGAGGGAGCTCCGATGCTGAAATGTCTATGTCTCGCGATAATGATATACGTTTATCTTAATAATAAATGCGTGTTTATTGGCTTCGTATATTTTTTGTTCAGTTTATTTGCTTATTATATATAAATATATATATATATATATATATATATATATATATATATATCTATATATACTGGGCTTCTCTCGATGATGGTGATGTCTAGGCAAGTGTGTGATGATGATGCTCTTGCACTGACGCATACATTTTTTTTTTTTATTCTTACTGACGCTTACGCTTTTACGAGTTCGTGTCTTGTGACGCGTTGGCTCGTTACAGGTCACCGTCGGGCATAAGGTCGAAGCGTGGTGGGAATGCGGAACCATCGAACAGGGGTTTGTTGAGCGCTGGTCGGTGTGGCTGTAACAGTGAAATTGTCATCGTTAGTTCCGTCATTATTTACCTCGCCCAATCGTCATTTCCATTTACACTTTACAAAATTACTCAAACTGGCAAATTCTCCTCGATTGGCTCAGTTGAATTATTAATAATTTTACGCAAAAATGTTGTTATGGACTAAGAAAGCACTCTAAACAAGTTTTAGAGTTATTGGTTGGTGGAAGACATTGCTTTCAACATAATTGTTGTTTACGGTTTCATGAAAAACACGAGGGTGCAGTGCGTTTTACAGCTTTGCAATGAAACGAGAGATATTAATTTTTCACTAGATAAAAAAAAAGGAATTAAGTGAATGGTTGATGAAATAGAGAGTAAATATTTGGCATATAATTAATGAAGTCAAATGAGAGATGCGAAGAAGGACTGTTTAATTTTTTTTTTTTTTTTTTTGACGCAATGTAAATTATGTTCAAAATTTTTGCAAACTTGTATGGATGTGAGGATCGTATAAGACAATCGTTTCTTGGAATAAAATTCAAGTCGAGAAAGGAGATTTACAAATGCCATATATGCTAATGCTCTCTGATTTTTATTCAACAATGAGTCATCTCTTATAATTGAATGTAGATTTTAAATTGCAGATGCTAAGATATCTCCAAAGATGGATTATGATGTAGAAGAATAAATAATTTAGAATTTCCCGAGATGTAGTATAGTTGCAAAAAAAAAAAAAAAAAAAAAAAAAAAAAAAAA
>NW_011948415.1:13251483-13302325 GCF_000503995.2 Ceratosolen solmsi marchali
TATATTTATATATATATATATATATATATATATATATATATATAATAATAAGAACATGTTTTTGTTGTTGAATAACGTCCCGCGCGTCTATCGTAGGCATTACCCCATTCCCTAAATATATTCTCTAGTTCTCTTCTAGTTCCATTATGCCTCCCGTCGTCAATGAGATATAATAATATAACATACGATACAATTCTCTTCATTTGTTTACAATGCTTTTAAAAACGAGCTCTCTAAAAAGAAAAATGAGGGAGCTCCGATGCTGAAATGTCTATGTCTCGCGATAATGATATACGTTTATCTTAATGATAACTGCGTGTTTATTGGCTTCGTATATTTTTTGTTCAGTTTATTTGCTTATTATATATAAATATATATATATATATATATATATATATATATATATATATCTATATATACTGGGCTTCTCTCGATGATGGTGATGTCTAGGCAAGTGTGTGATGATGATGCTCTTGCACTGACGCATACATTTTTTTTTTTTATTCTTACTGACGCTTACGCTTTTACGAGTTCGTGTCTTGTGACGCGTTGGCTCGTTACAGGTCACCGTCGGGCATAAGGTCGAAGCGTGGTGGGAATGCGGAACCATCGAACAGGGGTTTGTTGAGCGCTGGTCGGTGTGGCTGTAACAGTGAAATTGTCATCGTTAGTTCCGTCATTATTTACCTCGCCCAATCGTCATTTCCATTTACACTTTACAAAATTACTCAAACTGGCAAATTCTCCTCGATTGGCTCAGTTGAATTATTAATAATTTTACGCAAAAATGTTGTTATGGACTAAGAAAGCACTCTAAACAAGTTTTAGAGTTATTGGTTGGTGGAAGACATTGCTTTCAACATAATTGTTGTTTACGGTTTCATGAAAAACACGAGGGTGCAGTGCGTTTTACAGCTTTGCAATGAAACGAGAGATATTAATTTTTCACTAGATAAAAAAAAAGGAATTAAGTGAATGGTTGATGAAATAGAGAGTAAATATTTGGCATATAATTAATGAAGTCAAATGAGAGATGCGAAGAAGGACTGTTTAATTTTTTTTTTTTTTTTTTTTGACGCAATGTAAATTATGTTCAAAATTTTTGCAAACTTGTATGGATGTGAGGATCGTATAAGACAATCGTTTCTTGGAATAAAATTCAAGTCGAGAAAGGAGATTTACAAATGCCATATATGCTAATGCTCTCTGATTTTTATTCAACAATGAGTCATCTCTTATAATTGAATGTAGATTTTAAATTGCAGATGCTAAGATATCTCCAAAGATGGATTATGATGTAGAAGAATAAATAATTTAGAATTTCCCGAGATGTAGTATAGTTGCCAAAAAAAAAAAAAAAAAAAAAAAAAAAAAAAAAAATTATACGTATGCATTTGATAATACATTTTTGTTTTGTTTTGTTTGTTTAAGAATAATTGTAAATACGACAAAATTTTGCAAAATTTGAGTTAGAACAATAGGGATTATAATTTCAATAAATTTTTACGGTCAAACTAAAATCTTTGTACAACATATATTGTAAGTAGGAAACATTAAAAACACATTGATTCTGTAGCTTCTTAATTTGATTAATTCTAATTTTAATTCACAATTCAATTATACTTTAAATAAATGCTTTCTTTATATATATATATATATATATATACATGCTTAAAGTGATTGATAAAAAAAATTTTTTTTTGAAATAAAGTAATATGAACGGTAAATTTGTAATGGCCAAATGTCACAAAATGCCATGAAAGTATTAAGGATTTATTCGGATGAATCGATCTAATATTCTTCCATAATAAACGTATAAATATTGTCACCACTGATAACGATTTATAATTAAAATATGGTCCAGCCAGGTAGGTAACATATAGTGAAAATTAACGGATAAATAGATGTTTAATGTAATGCAATACGAGGCTTTGAGGTCCGAACAAAAACAATTCTGGTTAGAACGCATATGAATACTATGTAATTGAAAAATAGTATTATTGAGGTGTTTCGGTTTCTTTGTCTAACTAAACAAGGCCAAAGGCAAATTAATCATATAGTAAAAATTTGTGGATATTGGGTTCACTGTTAGAATTTGCTTTGCGAATTCATCATCATTATTATTCCATATAAAACGTGTTTAAACTATGGATAATGAATTTTCTCGTATCGATATCACAATATTGTGTATTTTATCATTTATCCTGTATTTATAAACTGACTTTACTAATTGACGATAGTCAAACGATATTCAAGCGTCATAACGTTCATTATAATTAAAGTTCCGTCAATTTTTTTTAAATTGTTTGCTTTAATATAATAGCTGTAAAAAGACGAATAGACGCGCATAGAAGAATGCATTTTTTGTTATTTTAAATTTATTTATTTATTTTTTGTTTGTTTTTGTTTCGTTTGAAAAATTCAACGTTCCAATCTTCTCCAACCTCAAATCTTAACTCGATAGATAAAAAGATAAAATATGTTCCAATGGACAGGGCATTCGCAGTATCAAACAATATTCTCACAGTGTTGATTAATAACGGAAGGAGATGCGAGATGTACGGAATTACACAGGTGGTGCGTGGTAGCACGTAATCATCACTCAATGCACTTAAATGAAAGATCCGAATGGTCGTTTGACATGTGGTTGTGCGTTTATTATTATTATTTTAATTATTTATTTATTTTTTGATTTTTTCTTTTTTTTTTTTTTTTTTTTTGTGATTCTGTTTTTGTTTTGTTTAGCGAGGTGTTTTGGGTGGGACAAACTTACATGAACCGGCGCGGCGGTTTATTCCAGTGTGGGCGCTTTGCGGGCTTGCCCCTTCTGTCCGGGCTATATCGAGACATAAGAACCAATGAGCTTCAGTTAACTCGGCGAGCCATTTATTTACTAATCTACATCTCCCTATAGGCTGCTTCATAACTTTCATTGAAATGACAGGGGCTGGAGGCGCATCGTCACCCTTATTCCCGATTATGATGAAATATTACATATTCGTAGAGAGCGTTCGTAGTGACGAGTTTTTACGCCCCTTTTCTCATATTCAATGACAATTATAAGCAGTCATAAGCTTTCTTACGAAACAATTATAATCATTGTAACAATTGTTTAGCAGCCATTGGTTATATTGCCATTAGGTAGATAGATTATTAAATCTACATAACATCTACGTAACAAAACATTCGATAGATTTGAAAATTTTTTCTCACTTATAAAGTGTTTCTTGATTTTTAATACGAGAGCATATTAATAGTCGCGTAATTCAAAATATCATAATAGCAGAATAAAATATCCGTGGAATAATAATAAAGATTTTAATTTTCAGCCTATTACGTCGTAATGTCGCGTTCTATTAATGTCCATAATTATTATTTGTTTTGCATTTAATAGAGGTAATTTGGCAATAATGGAGGATCGGTTCGCCAGAGTCCGAGTCAAAAATTATCAACTTGAGAGAGTGAGATAGAGTCTGCGGTACCGCAATTCATTTATCGCAAGGCATTAATTGAAACTTACCGCTGGGCTGAGACCGCGAGCAGCACTTCCTCCACGTCCCTTGGTACGGAACTTGGCAATTGCCTGTTCCGCAAGATCCGCCCTCTCTTCGGCTTCTTCGAGCTCCTGCTGAGCCTTGCGGAACTTGGCAAGATTGAGGGCGGCGATTTCTTCGGCCTCTTCGATTTGCCTCTTGTACGTCTTGATCTTCTGTTGCAATTTGTCAACAAGGTCCTGCATGCGCTCGTGGTTCTTGCGATCCTCGTCCGCCTGTGGAACGAATGAGAAAAATTTGATTTGATGTTGCAAAGGAATGGCCGGGCGTTTAAAACTCGCCGCTCCTTGGCCATAAAGAATTAACGACGGACCTGGAAGGCGAGTTCCTTGATACGACGCTCGGATTTGCGCAAGTTCTTCTGCGCGTCAGCGTGTCTCCTTTGTTCCCCGTCGAGCTCGTTCTCGAGTTCGCGCACGCGTTGTTCCAATTTCTGGATGGCCTTCTTACCTCCTTTAAGGGCGTTCGCCTCAGCCTCGTCGAGGCGTACCTGGAGATCCTTGATTTGGGTCTCAAGTGCCTTGCGTAATTTCTCTTGAGTCTGGGCATGATCCTGCTCGGCTCTCAGCTCATCCGCAAGTCGCGCAGCATCGACCATCGCTTTCTTTGCCTTCTCCTCGGAGTTCTTAGCCTCGTTCAACAGCTCATCCAAATCGGACTACAATTACACGGAAATGGGAGCTTAGAACTTGTTGCAATGTGTTGCAATGCGCGCTCGATTAGCAATAATTAGCAATATCGACGCGCAACAAGTTAGAAAATAAATTAAACGACTCTTATCACTTATTTGTAACAAGAATTAAAAAAAAAAAAAAAAAAAAAAAAAACACGCACTAGTGAAGAAATAATTGATTCCAAGGACTCACGTGAAGAGTTTGGAGCTCGGACTCGAGTTTTCTCTTGGCTGCCGAGATGCTGGCGTTCGCCGCACTAAGCTCATTGAGTTGCTCGTGAGCATCGGCCAATTCCTGCTCGGCCTGTCTGCGGCCGCGATCTGCCTGCTCCAGGAGTTGACGGCTCTCCTCGAGCTCGTTCTGTAAAGCATTGGCGCGTCTTTCGCTAATTCCAAGAAGTTCGCGTGCTTCGTCGCGCGCTCGCTGTTCTTCTTCAAGGGCGGTCTGCACGTCCTTAAGCTGTTGCTGATACCGTTTGATATTCTTCTGAGCTTCGGCGTTGGCCTTGTTAGCGTGGTCCAAAGCGATTTCGAGCTCGTTAATGTCAGCCTCGAGCTTCTTCTTCATGCGCAGTGCCTCAGCTTTACCCTGTTGGTCAATGAATAACGAGACGCATAATTAAGGCAAGGATTTTTATTCCACATGGCTATTTAATTAATGATAATTGCTTACATATATATATATATATATATATATATATATATATATATATACACATGTGTATTAGTAAGTGACAATGACCATTTGGTATGTAATAACATTTCTATGATTCTTATATTTTGTAATTTTATGGAATGGTTATAGATTATATTTTACGAAACGAGTGTGTCGACGATTGATTACGTAGGTTGTAATAAAATTTCAATGAAAAAGGCATTTTTAAGTAGAATAAAAGCTTACCTTGGCCTCAGCCTCGAGAGAAGCTTGCATAGAGTCAAGCGCGCGTTGATGATTCTTTCTGGTGTTCTCGAATTCCTCTTCCTTCTCCTGAATGCGTCTGTCAATTTCTTGTCTGACCTGACTGAGCTCCAATTGACTGCGGAGCACTTTGTTCTCCTCTTGCTCAAGAGCAGCCTCGGCTTCTTCCAAGGCAGCTTGGAGTTCGTCTTTCTCAGCCTCCAATCGCTTTCTCGCCTTTTCGATTTCGTGGATATTGCGGCCACCCTCACCGATCTGGTCGAGCAGATCTTTAACTTCGTCCGCGAGATTCTTGTTTTCACGACGAACGGCTTCCAATTGTTCTTGGCTTTCCTCGTATGCTCCTGTCCACAAAAACAAAAACAATAAAAGTTATTGTTTACACTTCCATCGACTTATTTACGAATAAATTTATTTACGAATAAATAAATAAATAAATAAAAAAAATTTTTCCTTTCAATCGTTGAAATTTTATGTTTATGATTGATATTGATCGACGTGACTTCGTGGATAACGTTGTTCTTATTAAACACTTATATAATTTTATGTTTATTTTGAAAATTCGAGGACAATCGCAGGAATAAACTCTACGCCTCTAATGTAAAATTGAACATTACTATTAAATAAATCTACTTGACTGACGCATTTATATGGAATAAATTAATCCTCCAATGAAGTATCATTATCACTGGTCACATGATCAACGAGCACCAATAAAAATACTTGCCCTTAAGCCTAAAGAGTTCGGTACTGTAGTTGCGGCATTCTTTCTGACTGGCATCGAGTTCGGCAGCCAAATCATCGACCTTGAGCTTCCATTCGCCAATGATCTTGTCAAACGCCTTTTGCTTCTTCTCAGCGGCGTTGGCAATAGCTGTTGCACGATCGACTTCCAACTGGAGATCTTCGACCTCGGTGGCAAGACGTTGTTTGGTCTTCTCGAGGGCGATGACCTTCTGGTTAAGAGATTCGATGGTTTCCTCAGCCTCGGCCAGACGGCACTGTAGTTTGCGCTTAGCCTCTTCCAGCTCCTCAGCACGGGCAACACCTTCGGATTCGTACTTGGTGCGCCAAAGTTGGGCCTCGGCATTGGCCTTGCTGAGTTGTCTCTGCAGATCGGCCTTACCCTCGGCTTCTTCCTCGACCTTTAATTGCAATAAAGATTCGTGAATTCGGTTGCTTGATTATTACTTTCCATATAAAAAAATGGTGGATAATACGACGGATCTAATGAGTTTGATGTATTACCTGTTCGCGAATGTTGTCAAGATCGTGTTCCAAGTTGCGGAACTTGCCGAGCAAAGTGGCACGTTCGCGTCCTTCTTCGTCGGCGAGTCTCTTGGTATCTTCGAGCTGCGTCGTAAGTGAAATCTTGATCTTGGATAATTGGTTGACCTGAGATTCGGCTTCTTCGAGCTGGCGAAGAAGGTCGCTATTTTCGATCGACAACTTCTTCTTGGCGGCATCAAAGTCGTTGACCGTACGGGTTAGCTCTTCGATTTTGCCTTGGGCCTCGTTAAGTTGGTGTTGAAGTTGCTTGGCAATCTTTTCTTGAGCAGCCTGTATTGTTTTTTTTTTTTTTTTTTTTTTTTTAAATGAAAATAAATATTAGTTAGAACAATGGCATGGTTTACGGATTTTTTTGTTTGTTTGTTTTACGTTGATCCGATAAACACGTTGTTTGTGTCGATAAAGATTTTCAGATATAAGATTAAAAAAAAAAATCAAATAAATTATTATCGTGTATCGATAGTGGTGTTGAGTAGGAAAAGGCACTTTTGTAGATAAACAAAATTGCGGATTACTGCGGAAGTTAAATTATGCTTACAATTAAACGTGATTTAACAATATCGGCATTTCATCTACATTCAAAATTATTTTAAAAGGCAAACTAAAATAGACAATGCACTTTTTACATAAATTTTAATTTACGTTAACGACACATGGCGTCTTTATATTGATCATCGTAATGAGAAGAAAATATTAATATGAAAGTAGGTAAATTTTACTTAAAAAAGCGAATAATAAGCAAGCAAAAAGAAAGCAGAGGGAAGCAGATTAGCGGTATTGTCGTGGCATATTTAGAATACAAAAACCATCGGGAATGATTGGAGGAATTGTGGAGTGGTAGGGAGGGGGGAGGGGGGGTGGGGTTAAGAGGGGGTATTACAATGTAATGCGAAGCAGCTTCTCATCTTCTTCTGCATAATTCCACGCATAGCCGAGCATTTTTCTGCATTAATTGCGTTAATTTATTAGTTCTTAATTTTTTCCGAGTTACTTTAATTTTAAGGAAGAATGCGACTTTGGGCATTACCTTTTCATTGCTAAGATGATCGACAGTGGCACGAAGGTCGTTCAATTCACTAAAGTATTGAACCTTTTCTTTCTCAATCCTGTTAATAAAATTATTAAATGGGTTAATAGTGCGAAATAACAGTGAATGCTTGATTAACGTCACTGTCTGCTGCATTCTCAGGATATTATTGCTCGTCGATATTTTCCTATAAGAGTCTGAAAGACAATGACATCTTGATTGGAGAAAAGGAGCTTCTCCTTGCACGAAAAATAACAAAAATCAAGGACTCTGGTAGCTTTAGATAATAAATTATTCGGAGGTGAAACGTTAGTAAATTACTTAATCGACAAGAGGTAATTCCAACATTTGGATTAGTCGACGAGAGTAATTATAGTATTACCCAATAACGATGATCTGTAATATTTTTTTTTTTTTTTTTTTTTTTTTTTTTTTTTTTTTTTTTATAGAGAAATTGATAAGAAGAAAAAAAAACGAAAAAATTAACGTAATATTATGACACAAAAGTGTGAAATGAAAATTGGGAAACATGCAGGCGACATTTCGAGTGTCTACCTTTTCTCTCGCGACTCCGTCAATGGCAGCGCGGGAATTGTTCAGCTCGACGTGGATGTCATTACGGCCTTTTTCGGCCCTATTAAACATACGTTAATATATTCTTATGGTATTTCTATTTCCCCGTACGTGAACTAAATTTATCATTCTCGCTCATTTCATTTCTACGAAGCCCTCGATGTACTTTAGCATAATTGTATTTCAAAAAATTTTCAAACTATTTAAAATTCATTTTTAGCCTTGGCAATTGGCATCATTAACGAGCCCAAGCAATTTAAGGTGAAAAAGTCGATTTCATTAATGAAAAGTGTCTTCCCATTCTAAGACAGTTACTATAATAAAAATGGAAAAACAGCGAGTCGAGTTACTTTGTAATAAATTCGCTATCGTAACAACAATCTAGGCGACGAGCGAATAATTCAATATTATTATCATTTAAAAAAAAAAAAAAAAAAAAGAAAAATAGTGACTCCCATCTGCGCCATCAATCATTTAATAAAGAAAGTCGCGACTGGCATTTGCCTCGTAGAATCTTGGTGCGGCAGGTGGTGGGGAAAAATTAAACTTGCCTGGCCTTGATCTTGTTCAGCTGGTCAATCTGCTCTCCCATCTCAGCAACGGCGTCGTTGTGCTTCTTACGAAGGATGGCCAGGGCGGACTCGTGCTGGATATTGGCTTCCTCGAGGTCCCTGCGGAGTTTGCTCAGCTCGGCCTCGCGCTTCTTGTTCAGCTCGATCTGGGCCGACGTGGCACCACCGGCTTCCTCGAGACGCTCGCCGAGTTCTTCGAGCTCCCGGGCTAAGTCACTGCGTTGCTTCTCAGCCTTGGCACGTGCTTGCCTCTCAGCTTCCACCTAATCGATCATCACGACGTTAATTATACGTCCGTATGGTCATGAATCAGATACTATGATAATGATAATTGTTGCCTCGCACTTTACAGAGGCGCCAATAGCTTACTTTATCACGTTACTCACCTCTTCTTCGAGCTCTTCAATACGGGCTTGGAGTTCCTTGACTTGTTTCTGTTGTTTGCCAACCAGAGCTTGTTCGTCCTCGAGTTTGGCTGTGAGGGAGGAAAGTTCCTTGTCCTTGCGTTGGATAGTTTGCTCGAGCTCCTTCTTGTTTCTCTCGAGGTCAGCAACGGCTTCCTGCGTAAGCTTGAGGTCGCCCTCGACCTTTCGCTTCGTCTTCTCGACATCAGCACTAAATTATCGATAAAAATAATGAATTTTCTCCAAAACTCCCTTACTGGCTAACAACTAGGATGAAGGATTTTAATCCGGCGATCGTCTACGTTCAAACCAATAAGAGCGTCAACGGAAGAATATAGAAAATTAAGTTAACAAGCACTCGAGTGCCATCTAGACTCTTCCAAAAATAAAACCAAATGCATTATCTATATAAAAATAGATAAAGACGGGATTAAAATACTTTTATTAATTGTTATTGAGAAGAGTTTGTAAATAGCGTTTATAAATTATTTGTAATACGTAATGTCGAATTATATCGCCCTTATATGCGCAGTTAATTATTTAACGTTAGAATATTACGATTTATAATAGGATCCATCTGTATGATGGATTTATGAAACAAATAATATTAGACCTCAAACAAATATTAATATTGTTGATAGGATAAATGTTTCTTGAAAGTAAAGTATTAAATGTAAATATTGATGATTATGTAGATTAATGGTGAGGAAATAGCTTACCGGGATTTCTTTTCGCGCTCGAGGGTATCTTCTAATTCGTCGAGGGTCTGTTCGAGCTTTAGCTTGACTTTGTTGAGGTGATTAACTTTGTCTTCGGCGGCCTGGAGCTCTTCCGCTGTCTTTTGGTTCACTTCGCCCTGATTCTTTTTCTCTTTGTTCAATTTATTGATGAGCTCGTCTTGATGGGCGATTTCATCGTTGAGGTTACGGATTTGGTGGTCTTTCGTTGCCTTGTCCTGCTCACTCTTTTGCACAGTTAATTCGAGATCCTCCAAATCTTTCTTCAATCCAGAGATTTCCTGTTCTAACTTCTTCTTTGACTGGAACAAGTTGTTTCTTGCCTCCTCTTCCTGTTGGAATCTATCCGTAATGTCCTGCAAGACGAAGTATTAGTATTAATACTTCAATACATTGAACGTACTTGCTCTCGTGAATAGTTGATTAAATTGTTTATGTTAAAATACCGATAGTTTGTATATTTGTATTTTGCATAATAATTAAAAAAAAAAAAAAAAAAAAAAAAAAAAAAATAAAAAAAAAAAAAAAAAAAAAAAAACAAAAATTATTAACAAAATAAAAATTAAGTCACGCGATATTTGCATTATGACATAAAAATCATTAGAAAAGATACGAGATATTTACGAATATGTATTATTATGGGCAGATTTAATTAATTTAATTACGCTATTAATTCAACGGCTTATTTTTATTTACATATGTGTATATAATAAATACGAAGATGGTATATAATTGTTATAGATAGGGATTGAGAATACTCAAATCATTAAAATTGCCATATTACCAATTATTAATGTTATTTATAAAATGAATGGATATTTTATATTTGTTTATAATTCACAATACAATGATACTAATTTAGCTATTTATATAGATATATTTTGCATATTAATCACTTTAATGGGATAATGGTGCTTCTTTTTATAAACACCTTGACCAAAGTAATTTAGCTCACGCCACAAATCGAAACCTACGACGCTCAAGTTCCAGTTTCCTCATTTTCACGTATAAATTTGGCTCATAAAGCTCACCGACTGTGCTTACCAGCAATATAATTAATTAATCGACCTACAGCTATTTAATAATATCCTATACATAATCTAAAAGTCTAATTTAGTACGTATAATTTAATGGTTCACATAAATTAATTGTGTCTATTTATTAGGATTTAATTTATGTGCAATATTTTTGAACGAATGTAAAATTAAAATTTGAGATAGATTTTACAGGTTGCCCATTGCAGCGATATCGTTATTATCAAATTTTTATCGTTATATGTCAACTTGACATACAAGCATTAATAATATTAATAATAAGTGTTGCCAAATGCAGTAATAAAATATTGTTCTAAAATCATCGATTGTATTATACGACGGAAACAATTAAGAAAGTTCATTCGTCATTCGTCATTCGTTAAATGTAAGGCCTTGAGCCAAGGAATAATTGATATTATTCTTCTGCATTTCCTTCATTCCACTCGTTTCATTTATTTCCCGGACTTTTACATCTATTTTGCTTAATTGTAATCGAATATTTTATTACAGATTTTTTTGAAAAAAAAACCAAAAAAGTACTTGAAACTATAAAAATCGGTGACAAATGATTTTAAATGTAGAAAAATGGAGAAAAAAAATTACGTAATAATTGATTATTTTATTATATGTTTTTTTTTTCTTTTTTTTTTTTTTTTTTTTTTTTTTTTTTTTATTAATTATAATTTCTATACATTCTTAGAATAATTGATGAATTATGCAAAAAAAAAAAAAAAAGATTGAATATTCGTAAAAATGTAATGATATTTAATAGTAATTTTATCTTATAATTATCTTATAATTTATAATTAATAACATCTTTCTTATCATATTTTTATCAGTATTTTGTACGTCCATTACCACGGAATATTAGCATTGAATTATTACATATTGTTGTTATTACAATTAAAGAGTGATAAATTTTAATGGTTTTATTAAGATATTATTTAATAACTTATTATTATTCACGTACTTGATACACTTGTAACTTAATAATTTCAATCTATACTCCTAAGTATGAATTAGAAAAATCATTTATCGTATTGATGCGAGAGTTTGTATGTAAATTTGGAGCTTTCATTTCATTTAAACAATGATGCTACGAGTGGGCCACTCATGCTCTACAATACTCATTATTACTCACATTTATTTCTTTTCCCCTCGTTGTTTACATTCCCTATTCATCATTTCACTTCCTTGTAGACGAGAGGTTGAACCATATCATTTCACAATATTGGCAATTTTTCTCCGTTCAACCTTCAAGTTAAATATCTCTATAAATAATCGCTACACCTGTTCATTCATTCCCTTCCAATCGTACAGTGGAGAAAGTAAGGTACGGGACAAAAATTATTAAGAGGTCATAGCACCGCCCACTTTTAATAATCTGGAATACTTGGCGTGTATCGCCTGCCAGTAAATTTAGAAATGCTACTTATACCCGCCCTTCCGCAGATCATGTAGCCTACCTTAAATGGCAACTGCTTGTTCATATAGTTTGCCCAGCGATCTAGCCAAGATGGTTGAAAAAGAAAATCATCAATAATTTTAATATCCCGGGGCTTTCTACTTGAAAAATTATTGGACGATAAGTGGAGGTTTGAGGGTGTAGCAGTGAGAGGAGAATTCAAACTGGTGATAGAAAGCCACGTAGGAAGTTTCATAATCTCATATGACAATAAAAATAGTGTTGTTGTAAAGTAAATTCTAATTTTAAATTTGGATAAATTAAACTTATGATGTGTGAATGGCCGTTATTTTAAATTATACAGTAAATAATGCTTAGTATAATGTCTGTATAGTGGCAGTGAAAATTAATTTACTTATTGTATAATCATTAAATAAGATTTTACGATTATGTGCAATCAAGTATTAAGTACTTTGTCGCGCATAAAAATAATGTTTAAGAAAATTGTAGAAGCAATTTAATTTAGACTTATCATACTGATTTATTATTGAAATTTTAAAACATTTTATTTTAAAATTTATGATAATTCAAATACACTGCTATAGGTTTTTGTGGCTTATATCGATTCTATCTATAGTTGGACTGTTTTTTAAGGACTCGTAGCAGTTATGCTGGGAAGAACGATAATAATTATATTTATAAATAGCTCAATATAGGAAAAAATTTTCATGAATAATTAACTATTATTGTTTGTTCTTACTTAATTTAAAGCCTTCTTCGTGCGATTAGACATTCGTAGAATATAAGAGTCGACTCAAATTTAGAATTTAGCCGCAGCTTCTCCAGCTATTTATCTCTGGAATTTCAGTCATTTTGCAAGCACTATTCTCTCCATGAGCTAATATTACAGTTTTAAATAAAGGTAGTCCGGAACATTTATCAAATTGTCACGCTCGTTAGCTCCCCCGCACTTTTCGCGGGCACTCGACTCTGGAATGCCCAAGATATTCGGTTGAATCGCTCGAGAAAAAAAATTCGACTCACGATGCTTCGACACGATATTGCCTGAATAATTTTAGATGGTGACGGATCTTGTTGTAAGCCTGGCGCAGAAATAGATATCGTTCTCGAGATTTGTTGAAAAAATATCTACGCGAGGGGAGCTCAACGACGGAGAAGCTACGCTGGATGATTTTCAATCGGTCTGACGGAGCGCCGCTCTTACTACTGACACATGTTATTGTCATTCTAGTCAGAATCTTGGACACTTATTTCTTATATTTGCTCAAATATTTTTAATCTGCATATTACATAGATTTTTAAAGTCATATCAACTTATTATGATATAAATATGGTATTTAGAAAATTCTTAAAATGCATTTATTGCGTAGTTGAAAATTAACTCATGAAAAGATTATTAACTCTACAGGATCAGACAGTTTTTAAATAATTTATTAATATAATGCTTCTACAAAATTTAATTTCACTACTCATCTCTTATATGCAACTATAATATATTTTTTCTCTCTCATCCTTTTGGAATTTATAGACAAATAATAATAATAAAATGTATTGGAGAATAATTTACAACTAATCTATTTTTATTTATATCCAATATTTCCTAAATGCTTTTATATTTCACTGTAAATCTCAAACTAAAATAATTTATATATATATATATATATATATATATATATATATATTACAATTACTTGACTATTTTACATATTATAATTTACACGTTACGACTTACAAGAAAATCTAATGGGTTCTTAAAAAATCCTTATAAAATCTATCCATACAAATTACATTTTATTCCTATTTTGTACTTTTCTCGATAATTATATTTATTTACTCATTTATTTGTTTTTTCAAGTTTGCAGTAATAGCCTTGGTAAATTAATTATATTATTGGCAGATACAAGGTGGATTGTTGTGTAAAAATTATTTACCGATCATGAGAAATTGTGAAATCAATCTGTACACATAAATTGCATCATAAAATACATAAATGGATTGTGGCTTTGTTAAGTCGAAAAACTTCATGATCGAGCTTTTGCCATAATTCAGCCTCGATCAAGCCCTTAACCCCTTTCTTTAATAGTTTCATTAGATATTCAATGATTATTTCTAAAATTTAATTTTCATCATTCACACACCTATACACACCTACGCGCGCGCAAGCACATACCAATACCTTTATGAATACAATGATATATACATGTATGATAATGTTTGTAATTTAATTTTACTATATTAAATACTTACTGTATTAAGTATATTATGATATTGTTTTTATACAAAACAATTTCCCAAATTTTTAATTTTTTGCAACATTAAATGGTGAATGATTTTAAGGGATTTTTATCAAATTGTTAATTTATTATATTTTATAGTATATAAAACTATATAAAATATTTATTCTATGATATATTATTAAACTCGTACTACTTAAATGAGTATAAATACATATATAAATATATGTGTTTTTATCTTTTTTGCATATAAGTACGTGAGTTTATGTGTGTGCGTGCGTATGCAGTAGTTATGCAGGTGCGTGCGCGTTTGCTATTTGTGTACGGAGGGTATTCCAGTGAGAATTAAAATGTATCGGAAATAGAGTGATAAAATTTAAATAGCAAAATGTATTTGTAGAATTTACTACCTATTGAATCAAACGATGTTTAAATGTAAATTTTTATAACGTTGACTATGTATAATTTCGTCGTCGTCGTCGTCGTCCTCCCCCCCCCGCTCCTTTTGTCTAGAGTGTTGTTTTAATTTGTGAAAGATGATTGAATGTTTGATAAAATACTTACCGAAAGTTGGGACTCGAGGTCAGCTTTTTGTGCTCCCAACTTGAGAGCCTTCTCCTGGTATTCGGACAGCGAACCTTTTTCGCTATCCAGAGATTTGAGGAGGTCGGTCTTCTCCGTGAGAAGTTTGGTATTGAGCTCCTCGAGTTCGATACGCATCTTCTCTTCCCGCTCGAAGGCTTCTTGATACTTGCGGGCCTTTTCCTCCATCGCCTGAAAATCTCCATTAGCCTCAGATACATTATTACCCGATTCCTCCATTTTGACTTCTCTCTTTGCCAAAAATTCGTTAATCGCGCTCTTCTCTTCCTTAATATCTCATTGATTATCGAATATCCTATTTAAATCGTAAATTGCTTGCAGTCAATTTTCAGTCTTTGCTCAAACGTGGAATGAACGTGAAATAAAGTGAGGAGGATGGACACGATTATCCGTATCAGATGAGATTGTCGTTTGATCACGAGTTATAAGATCTCGGATGATTTCACGATCAATCGTTGCAGTCAAACTCTTTTTCACGTTTAACGATAGAATTTTGATCCTTCCTTTTGTTCCTTAATTCTTAATTCTTGCGCGTCTTCATGAAAATTCCATTAAGTTTGCTCTCTTTCTTAAAAACTGGGATACATACTGGTGTCGCGATCCTTTTAGGCATATTCTTTAACAAGAGGGAATGACTTTGCATGCGCGCTTATGCATATGTTAATCTATTTATACATGTGCGTATGTATTCGAATTCGTTCGTTATTAAACGGGAGATTAATATTAATCGTGTTGTATGTCGTCCGATAGTAAGTCGAGAACTGTGTGCGACTTTACGCGACTTCGAACTTTTCTACCTTCCTCCGACGATTACCCAGTACTGTTAGGGGACTGATTTCCCCTACCACGAGTGCCAATGATGTAGCAGCATCTCATCGCTTCTTTAAAAATATTTATAACTGATCTCGGAACGTGATATGTCTGTACGATTCTCCTCCCACCCCCTACCGCCACTCTCTCCCTTTATTTGTTTTTCTCACTCACTCGGTTATTAACCGCCTCTCTCTCTCTCTCTCTCTCTCTCTCTCTCTCTCTCTTTCGCGCGCGCACAGGCATGCACGCACATACTTTGTTTCACACTTGGGCTACCATAATCTCGAGCTGGCAATTAAGAGAGAAGAGAGCTAAAAATATTGAGCGAATCACACGAGATTTCGGGAGACGCGAGCTCAGTGTGGAGAGGGTAGTGGGAGAATTTTCTCCAGTAGATACGGGACGACTCCAGCGAGACTCGGAAAGGCGAGCTTCGACGGCTAAGCGTACGTGTACGTATTTAGACGGGCGCCTCTTTCGTGAAATTCAAGAACGAGTGTACATTTTGCTTCTTCCTTTTTTCCGAACGAAGCGGAGAATTTATTTCCTCGACGAATTAATGTTGCCGCGCTTTAGAATAGCGACCGCTCCTCTATTATTAGAATATGAGAAATCTCGATCAAAAGTCTATAATGTACGGATTCTGCCGACACGTGTTAATAGTTAAATTAGAGCAATATTAATTGACATAAGTGAAAATAGTATTAGATTTATAATGATAATGTGGGACATTGCTAATAAAGTAATAATATGTATCAAAAACCAAAAGCGTTATTACGTTGGTCGTTTATTTATAAAAGTAAATTTTCAGTTGCTCGATGTTGGCAAAAGTAATTTCCAATAATAATTTGAAATATTCTATGCGATGTATTTCATTTGAATTTCTGTATTATCGTTCGTATCTGTATTTTTCTTACATCCCAAATGGCCATCTAACGACTCTTATGAATAAAATTTGATAATGCTGTTTATTTCTATATTGACTGCTGCAATTACTTAAGAGTAATGTGATATTAATCAATAAGTATTTTCAATATCGTTAATACAATTCGTGAGATTTCGATAAGAAAGAGATGCGCTAAAGTTTCTAATTATAAAAAGATGTAATTGACAGGACGTAAAGAGAAGTCGAAGGATGATCTACGAATCTATAATCGAATAAAATAATTCATACATTAGTACGTTTCTTATTATCGGCATAAAATAATAATTATAATAATAATAACAACATTAATTTAGCTATTTCACTACAGTAATCTCGTTTAATTTTAATTGATGCATTAGTAGTGATATTTAAAAATTTTACCCACAAAACATTGATTACCAAAAGCTATATATATTTATTGACTTTGTACAATAAAATCAAATATTATTTCTTTAAGTTTTTATAATTATAGATAATTATTATTGGTTAAGTCATATTAAATTGTTGAAGGTCATAAAATCGATAGTTAGTCATAAGACAATAATATCCGGTAACTTTTTGAAAAGTTATCCGTGAAAATTCTCGATACGTCATTCAAATAAACATTATAAAATTTAATGTATTACTAATTCAAGCCTGTGCTTTTAACAAAAACATTAATGTCCTTATTATTAGAATTTGAAATTTATGTAACTGATGATCATTAAGTTTACATAAAGTACGGTGCGTAAGTTTAGTATATATATATATAATAACAAAATAATGTTTCACGAAGTATTTGTAATGTCCAACAGTAAATCTTAATTGCTACTTAACCCTTAACCAACATATTTATTTGTCTTTTTTTTTTTTTGTTGTTTTTTTTTTTTTTTAATTTTATTTATTTATTACTTTTTTTATTCTTATTTTCTCTCTCGGAATGATTAGATAGATAGAAATCTTATTCAAACTCGATGCTCTATTGTTATTCGACTATAGTCACTCGACTTGTAATCAAACACGAAATATTGTCGATCTCGTAGATCATTGGAATTGGGATAAATTATGAAGCAGAAGGTCCATAATAAGAAAGTCGAAGCGCAATGGAGAGCCGAAGGATGACTGTCTTGGACTTACGGCAAGCTCGTCTTCGATGCGAGTAGCATTGAGGAGAGGCCTGACTTTCTGCCACAACTTCCACCATGGCCAGGTACGCAGCTTAAGGTATCTGCGAAGATTCCTTTGGACAATTTGAAGAGCCAGACGCTGCTCTTGCAGGGCCTTGAAGTCCTTACGGGCGAGGTAACCGCGCACGTAAGCCTGCATCCAGGTGACGATTTTGCTGAGACGTTCGTCACGGAACTCTTCCATTTGACCCAAGACTCCGGCACGGAAGAATACCTGTTAATACCAAGTTCGGGAGGCTCGATTATTATCTATCGGTTTATTCTGTCTCCTTGCCTATTCTGCGGCATTGCATTTGATTTTTTGACGACAGCTTAACAGGTAACCTTCCACGTATTTTATACTTTGCACCCTACAAATTATTTATTGAGAGAGGTCAAACAATCGTACGCTGCGCATTGTAAATTAATTTTACTTTAATAGTAGGTAATTGGCATTTTAATTTGATTTTAGTTAGGCTTTGTAATTCCTTGTGAATTAGAAAGTGCTGGAGAGTTGCATTTATTGATTATATGCCTCTAGTGGAGAGTTAGGTAAGTCGGTTTGTAACTCGGTTCTATTTGACGATGCGACGAATAGTGAAAATTACGGAGGCAAATGTAGAATTGAATGATAAATAGTTGGCATATATCTATATTCCAAGGTCTTTTGCCAAAATTATGGATTCTAGACCCGGAATTTTATAGGATTTTAGAACGAGGATTATTGAAATTTTTTACTTTGACCTTTAACGTATGCTAAGATATACGTAAAGCTATACATAAATAAGCTTATAAATCAAATTTTATAGCTCTATTTGAAAATTACGCATAAACTGTCGTCATATGGTTTTATTGTTAAGTAGAATATTTGTGAGAGGGAAGAGAAAAAGAATGAAGAAAAAAAAAAAAGAAAAAAAAAAGTACAAGAAAGAAAGTTAATCACATTCGTTGAAAAGTTTAATTTCATTATTGTCTTGTTAGAAAGTAATGAGACGTTGAAAATTATACCTGATGAAGAGAGATTTAAGCTATTATTAGAGTGACATAAACACTGATAATAATAAATATTAAATATTAAATATTAAATTCCATTTGTGGAAATACGAAATTTATTCCATTATAGCTCAAATCTTTCGTGGATAAGTACAAGATTTCAAACAATGTCGGTGTATTATTCATATAAGCAAAATAGCTTTCTCGCTAAAAATTACGAAGTCCATTCTCAAAATTTTCCGAACTTCGTCATTTTTTCACTTAAATTTTATTCGTTAATTTGCGTAAACAGATTTTGTTACGTACGGGACTTTCGTTATGATTTATCATTGGAACATTTGTTAGTACACGTTTTAGCCATGTTGTTTATGTACTCGTTTGCAGCGGATTAGGACGCTCGGCTTTAAGAATTTTTGAAGGCTACAGAAGATCGACGTTATCGAGCACTTTTAGCCATAAATTTTTATACCAAAGTCACTTATTAATTATAACGGCCAATATAAATGTCGCGCAAATTGTTCGTTTCGAAATTTATAATTTATCTTAAAGCCGCATTTTATTAAATTGTACAGGAGTATAGTTAAGGCAACGTTAAGAAGGAAAAAAAAAACTGTTATAATGAAATGCATTTTCTGAATGAATATGCATTTTAGAATTATTGTTACAGGCGTTGAAGTACCTTACTGGCACCTAGGCGATATTGATCGGAAGGTACAATTTCTTCAAGGATAATTGAGCTGGCTTTCTTTGGATCCATGCCGTCTGTCACTTTTTTGGCGCACAGAATTTTGTATCTGCATTGCGATTCATGGAGTACAGAGAAAGCGACAGAGATGGTTGTATATAGGATACAATACACGGATATGGATGAACATATAAAAAAAAAAGAAGAAAAAAAGAAAAATGTCGAGCTTGTTAGAAATATCGTTGCACTCCCGATCGTTTAAAGCACGAGAGTGCAGATGGTTTTAATGCGTACGTCAAAGATAACCCAAACGATACTTTCACTTTCATCTTTAAAATTCTTACAGCGTACAACCGCGTGCACAATAATTAAAATTTTATTCAAAGTTATCATTTAGAGCAGATAATAATGTCCCTTAATTTGGCATCAAGATTTGTAATATAATTAACGATGATTTTAAAATTAGACATTATTTTATGTCTGCATCGGAGAAAGCAAACAGAAAGCAACTAACTACTCGGGTGAAAATGACAATCTCACCATCAGAAATTTACGAATTATGTCATTTAATGGAATATTAAGAAATAAAAGCGAATGTATAAAATGGGTATAATCACAGAATCAGTGATCCATATCTTTTCGGTTCATCCTGAGTGGGGATCGAGGATAATGTATTTTCGACTTCTTAAAGATTGTCGCTTAATATCCATCCATATGGTATTACTGGATCAGATATCTACGTACTACGTTTATTGTCCCATTTACGTATTGCGTGTATTTAGGATTCAAGGATCGTTCAAACAGACATCAGCTGGACTATCGTATTTATTATGAGATGCGAAAAATTGAAAGTATATATTGGTTTTTTTTCTTTCTTTCTTTCTTTCTTTCTTTATTTCTTTTTTTTGTTTTTTTTTTTTTTTGTTTTTTGTTTTTTGTTTTTTGTTTTCTGTGTATTTTGGCATTTCGTTAAGTGACGCGTAAATTAAACAAAACTGCCTTCAGTTCGTGATATTATGCTTTTTCTTTTCCATGCCAACGTTAAGTATGCGTTGTAATTACACTCATAAACAAACTCATAAAAATGGATAATAGAATATATCAAGTGTTACGTAATATAATGTAACGCGCGCAATACGTTAAGCGTAAAAACTATTTGTATCTATTGAGATAAAATACAACAGTAATTTGACAATCAGAGTTTGACAATGGTTTTTGAAAACTTTCTATTTTTCTCTCATATCGTCCAGAGATGTTAATTTAGATGTAATTATAGAGAAACGAACTTCGTTTCTTATGTGATTTACGATAATGTATGAATTATATTAATGGGGTCTATCAATAATTCTACAAGTGGATTACAAATGGAAATTAAAAGCAGGCTGGAACACTCACCCCGTCCCTTCAGGGCTATAAAATAACGTTTATGATTTTTTTTTTTGTTTTGTTTTTGTTTTTTTTTTGTTTATGAATAACGCATTTAAATACTAAACAAGACAAGACATTGAAAAATTGGGTCAAACTTTGCATATTAATAAAGACAATTGTATTCGAGCGTGAAAACATCTTCTTACATTAAAATGACAATTTTAAGCCAAATTTTAAATTCGCTTTTCATAGTTATTAACAGCTTATCGGACATGTACAATAAATTTCGTGCTTTCATTGTCATTATCACTTTCATTACCGAGCAACGAGAAATATTAATCCAATTCAATTTAACAATTTAATTTCAAGCAAATGGTCATTTTAATGCAAGAGCTAAGTGCACCCCAATGAGATACTAATGAGATTAAAAAACAACAAAGTGACATGTAGAGCGATGTGGCTGGAATTGTCAATTGAGACATGATAAACCGTGCCTTGGTGTGTCCAAGACGGTACTGGTCAGGATCTAAACCGGCTCCCTCGAGGATGGCCGCAGCGCACTTCTTTGGATCGCCACCGGCTTTCTCACACGCTGCTGGAGCGATGATTTTATACCTAAGGATGCGGTCGGCGGTGATTGGATTTTTTTTTTTTGGCGCGCACATAAAAGAAATGGGGAGGGCCGGATTAAGCCCCTATTAGTATGTGGAATATCAGTTGGGTTTTGTGTGTGTGTGGGGGGGGGGAGCGGTAGCTCCTAAGGCTATATTATAATTCTAAATTTATTAATTCCTAATATACAACAAGGACAACTACTGGGATTCGTGAAATTGGTCAAATCTGGTGTTTGTTTGTTTGTTTGTTTTTTTTTTTCTTTGTTTTTTCTTTTGCTTAATGATCGTTCTGCACATTCGTCTCTCTCCTATTTGTTTTTTCATTGACTGCTGGCCTTAATTGATGTACCCTCACGCGAGATCATATATGGCGGATCACCTAAAAATTGGTTAAGCGTATTTGACGGTACAAAACTATCAAAACTATCTAGACTGGGGACACACATTACAGGGTAAAAATTCTTCTTTCAACGTCAATTTCTTTCAATGTCGTAACAGGAAATTGAGAGTTTAATTTCACACTTAATATCCACGATAAGCCGAGATATAAGGTCTTATTCTTCTTTTTTTTTAAATTTATTCACAAAATGAATCGCAGGGAAGATTATCGTGACATTTGAATTCTCAATTTCTACGTTTGAAAGAAAAGCGCGTCAATTGATATCGGGTATCACTCGTAAAGATATTTTGGGACTGATAACAAACATTTACTACAAAACACGGGGACTGACAAACTTATTCTACAAATCTGTCCATACTCATGTCCAAGGGAGATTGTACAATCTACAAAAAAAAAAAAAAAAAAATAAAAAGAAAAAAAAAGAAAAAAAAAAATTGTTGTTTGATGTAATTAGATTTTCAATGTAAACCGTGTTATGCTACTCAATTAACAAACGATCAAATATGAAACTAATGAATTTGGAAAGGAAGTGGATTTTGTAAAACCATTGGCCTCTAAATACGTGTTCCATTTATAAATTTGCTCTCTGAGGAGATAATTCAACTAGCCTTAGTATGACCAATCCTGTAGTTGTCCGAATCTAATTGGATAGCTTCGAAACAGGCGGCGGCTGATTTCTTTGGATCTGTTTCTGCCTGCATTGCAGCCGGTGCTAAGATCATATAACTACACGCCAAGAAATTTAATTACGATAGTCGCTTAATTATAAACTTAACCCTGCATTTTGTTCCTTGATTAAAGCATTGAAGCAGCGTCTCGACTGCTTATCAGAAATTATTCTTTCACGAATTAATAATATATTGCATATGCAATGCAAGATCGTATTCGAAAAATTAATAATCATAACGTCGTGTCGATATAGCAACGGCTATATTATTTTATTTCTTTCCAAGACATACTTTGACAATGTCATAAAACTAAATTGAACGAACTAAATATTGTGAATGTCTTATTGTGAATAATATCTTTGTATATATGTTGGATAGCGTAATCTGTAGTAAGTAGACGCTCGTATTTGAAAATATTCTAATATTATCATTAGCAAGACTATTCGTAATTCTCCAAGATGCTAATTTATAGTTGTTATAATCCCGTAATTTATTCGACACACACATATATATATATATATATATATATGAAGTAGTTAATTTATTTAAAAGTAGACTCTAACGGCATGGATAGCTCCGTCGAGTATACTATCTAAGTAAATACGATATCGTTTTCAAGAATAAATAAATTTTAAAAGACTCACCGTAGCTTGAAGTCAGGATAAATCATCCTGTTAGGGAAACCTTTACGGCAAATACGGATTCCTTCAAGCACACCGTTACATGTTAGCTGGTGCATAACAAGATGCGAGTCAATGACGCCCGGCTGCTTCAACTCGTTGGGAATGATACAACGGACGAAGTGAGGCTGGGTGGCTCTTAGCGTCGTCATCAAGTTATTCAGCTGCTCCTTGTACGAGGACGAGACAGTTGAGAAACCACCTCCCTTCTTACCACGGCCACCGCCTCCCTTGCCACCGGCATCGCCCGATTGACCAGGATGATCGGCGAATATCTCCACCAACAGCTTGTTACCTGACTTCTTGTACTGGTCGACCAAGGTGTCGTTCAACGGGTCCTTGTTCTTCTCCAGCCAGCCAGTTATGTTGTACGGCACCTACGTTCCATCAGATAATTTGATAAATTCCGCCTATATTTTACGTATTCGCCGGTCTTTATTGCCACGAGTTTTACCAAGTAAAATATCTACGTCGTTACAAAGAATCTTATATATGATTTTTTGAATTTTTTAATAAATTATAGCTTACGTTGCCGGCGTAGTGACCAATGGCGAAGTGAGCCGCCTGCTGGCCTGGCTTAGGTGGCTTAGGCTTCAGGAAGTTAGGACTCTTGCCGAGATGATTGTTGTTCAATTTCTCCTCGAAGGTTTTATCCGTTGCTTTCGGGAACATAGACTCTTCTTCAAGGATCGATAAGATACCCATGGGCTATGAGGTGGAGGAGAGAAACAATATTTGCGACGTTAATACCAATCTCGTTAAATCTTATCTTCGTTTTCTGTGCGTATAAGAGTAGCGTGCTTTTTAATATAAAATGTGTAATAAAAAAAAAAAAAAAAAAAACTGCCTGCTGTATTGAATAATCAAACGCCGTAATGTGCTTGTAGCTAAAACTTTGAACATTAATAATGAACTTCGTCGAGAGACGCGTGATTACTTGCAATGTTTTAAGTAACAATTTCAACGAACAAATTAAGAATTATGACGAGAGTGTCTGTTGTATACGTTACCATACACGACCGTTTAAGTTTCCGTTAATTTATGAGATAAGTACGGCCATTCAAAATCAATTTAATACCAATAAATGTAATAGAGGTAAAGTAATAAAAAACATTCGTCCGATTTTATGCGAAAACTTCATTGATAAAGTTGCGGTTAATTATGCTACTCATAAAGTTTGATCAATACCAAAAGTTACATTCTTTATCGAGTAAAATTTTTCAATACTTCAATCGTTAAGATAAAAGTTATTAAAAAAAAAAAAAAAACAAAAAAAACAAATATATATATGTGTGTGTGTGTGTGTGTGTGTGTGTGTGTGTGTGTACATACCAGCGTGATTAAATATGTGAATTATTAACTAATAAAGTAAGTAATTTTTTCGTATTATTAATTACAAAGAATAAAAGGTAATCGAGTGAGAGGGAAAGTATTTATTTTTTCTTTTATTTTTTCAACAATTTTATTGATTAAAGTATCGAACGTTTGAGTCATAAATTTTTATTAAAATTATTCATATTTGGTAATATTAGGATATGTGGAAAAATAAAAATTAAAAAAAAAAAGAAGAAAGAAATTTTGTCTTTAAAACGAACGGCAAATGAGCATGAAATTAATATTTAATTGAAATTCCATCCGTTTCATCTGGAATTTTCATATTATATCGAGTTTAAATGTATTTAACTTTAAATGCGTGAATGTTAATGCACATAAAATTATATTTAACTAAATATGTCAATAGACGATGAATGCGATTGAAGATACAACATATTTTTTTTTTTTCATTTCTTAAAGATATTTTTTAATTAAATCTTACTTTCCGAACATAACCGAATAAAGTGCTATTTAAACAACATAAATAAATTGATAAAATTAAACCTTAGTTTCATCGGCAATTGCTCTACTTTACAATCATAAGAAATGAAGAATTAATCGTCACGTGCCCCGATTCCCAAATCATCGATTCCTATAGAATTTCACAACTCTGTTCGATACTCTCAATACCGCCATATTACTTAATTTATTAAAGTTAACGATAAGCACAATTTTAATATATTGCTTTTATGAAAAAAATATATGAATCGTTATATTTGCAATTAACCAAACATATATTTTTGTTCGACAGGACGAGGGAGGTGAGCACAGACATGTACTTGACATGTGGGAGACGAGGTTGAACACAAAAAGCGCACATGTACTTGAACATTTAATATACATACTTGTAAGGCAACATTGATAATCGATGCAGTAAGCCTTAAAAAGGCTAGCAATGCAATGCATTCTTGAGTTGCGTGACGCTATTGTTGCTTTTACATGAATGAGAATAGATAGATAGAGAGAGAGAGAGAGAGAGAGAGAGAGAGAGAGAGAAAGCAGTAGGCAATTGATTCCTTACCTTTTTAACGCATTGAATTATTGTTTGTGTAAAATTATACCAGAGCTGATAAAAAGTTCACGTAATACCATCATTTTATAATTGTCCCCACTCACTACTCAAATATACAAATACATAGTACGGCCAAAGCTTTTTCATTCGTTCCTTAAGTTGGTACAGTGTTAAGGAAGCTACCCAATCAGCGTGTAGTGGTGTGCAAGGAGAATTTGAAAAAAAGCGAAAGATTGTTATCAAACTATAAAAGACTCGTGAAATAAGTCGATATGAAGACACTCGATTGCACATTCTCTTCGTTATTCTATACAACAAATTATAAATGTTGTGCACTGTTGTGCCATGAAATTTATTTTAATCAAATTAAACGTCGGAATGAGTTTATCTATCGAGTGCCTTAAAGATTAGTATGACGAACTGTCAGTTATTTATGATGGATTAATACGATCATCCGATGAATAATGTAATGATGAAATAGATTGTCATAAATGTAGAGTGTAAATTTGTTGAAAAGTGCTCTAAATAAATTGACATGCACATATAATAACTATTCGTTCGTTAATGAATAATGCGCTTGAAATCGTATCATGCATTTTTTTTTTTTTTTTTTTTTTTTTTGGTTCTGTTCGCTTAAATATTGAACATTGAATTCGTAGTCTCCACTTTGTATTATGTAATATTTCTGTTCATTTCATTTAGGGACTTTGATCTCCCAGTGATTTAAGAGATCTTCATTCGAGCTATACCTTCTCGATGAGATCAATAGTTTGTTGGAGATCCATGCCAAAGTCAATAAAAGTCCATTCAATGCCCTCGCGTTGATATTCTTCCTGTTCAAGAATGAACATGTGGTGGTTGAAGAATTGCTGCAACTTTTCGTTGGTGAAGTTGATGCATAGTTGTTCAAAGCTGTTGAACTGTGTGTGTGTGTGTTCGAATTTGCGCAGTGCGTCGATGATAAACAAAAACATAGAAAAAGGCAGGACAGTGGTCAAAATACTGTTTTTGCCAGATGCATGTTATGGTGATAAATGGGGTGGGGGTGTTGAAGGACGATAAAGCCATATAATCAAGTTGTCTTTGAACTTGTTTGTTATTAATAATCAGAGTCAGACAATGTAAGAATTTCATGCCCGACTCTGAGTCCAAGCGCATCGTTCAAATGCCACTTGTATTATAATTATTATAATTTTAATTGTAAAGAATGAGGATTAAATGCTACTTCGATACAAAATCTGATTTTTTTTTGTTTTTTTTTTTTGTTTATCGAATAATGCTTGGATTCGTTTAAAATAAAAAATATATCTTTTTATAGTATTTGAGAATGAACGCGTTTATTAGTTTAATCATTTTAATTTAATCATATGTAAGCTCAATGTTATTGGAAATTTTATGATAAATTTATCTAATCGGAGAATTAACTTTCTTTTGCCGGTTGAAGAGAAAAGGGGTCAAATAATATAAAGATAATATTCAATAGGGGCGGGGGGGGGGGGAAAGCAAAATGTATTACAAGGCGAAAGTAAAAATTCAAAAAATAGAAAAAGCTCTATATTTTGTTCGAAGTATAGAATTAAATATTATTATGTACAGAATTATATATTGTTTAGGCAAGTTTTAATATTTATTTATTTATCTACTTATTTATTTATTATTTTGTTGTTGTTGCTGTTGTTGTTGTTGTTTGTTTGTTTGTTTGTTTGGATTTTGTTTAATAATATTATTGAGTAAATTACGACAATAGAAATAAATAGTGAAATTAGTCATGACATCGGATGGATACTTGTATTATGTACCTTTTTTTCCCACAATTAATGACTTTTACATGTACAGGTAAACACAAATTCTTGCTCAAGCCACTGTTTTGTACGATCAAACCATGTAGTTATTCTGATTTAGAGAATAATCATTCTCTCCCTTTTATACTCCATTGATGGTATCACGATCCATATTGATTGCATGTGCCATTCAATCATATAATGCTTATATTATCCTGGACTAAGTTCAGCATTACAAGCGATAAAATTCATACCGAGGCAACAAAGACCCATTCTGTGTATTTGGGCCGATACGCTTATTGTTTACGTTATCAAACATACGATGATTGACATATTTATTGATACTTCTAATTAGTGAAGTTAATGCAGAGCTGTTTAAAGCCGTTGTTCTGCATAATTTGGCGTAGTACATAATGGAAGATAAAGGTAAAGAAAATATAATAAAAGAGTGAGAGAAAGAGTGAGAGAAAGAGAGAGAGAGAGAGAGAGAGAGAGAGAGAGAGATAGAGAGAGGGGGGGGTGGAAATGGAAACCGAAGCACACACTAAGGTTATTATATTCGGTTATTTGTTTTAGAATTTTGTAACGTTTGTAACTAAGTCACATAGGTTTTCACACAATCTATATCCATGAGATTTTTATATAATAAATAATTCAATGAACAACAGCAAATCGCAGGTGAAATATATTGCCATTTAAATGTCGATTAATGATACCCGAACAGCTAGCAAGAGGTAAAACACCGATAAATTGCAAGTAATTATATTGGGGTAAATAAATAATATAATAATGATGAAGGGATGAACGTGATGGGAAAAGCTGACTATTATATGATTTACTGATGCAAAGACAGGCACAAAGACAGTCACAGTTGTAAATAATAATAAACAATTCAAAATCTTGTTGATTGTGAGCTCCGACTGTTCTCGCTTGAACATCTCAAAGCATTACAGATTACATGCAGAAAATGAGGAGAACCGTTATACCAAGTCCTTGTTACACTGTACTAACTACTTCAGTCGTCTAATTCTAAACAGAACGATATCTTGTCCATTAATCAATTACGTATGTATTATGTATGTATTTGATTTTATGTATTCTCGACTGGCTAATGGTCAGCCAGAGTAGTGCGGCTGTTCTTAATCCAATACCTTCTCAATAAGCTCGATACACGCGAGCAGATCCATGCCAAAGTCGATGAAGGCCCACTCGATACCTTCGCGTTGGTATTCTTCTTGTTCGAGTACGAACATGTGATGATTGAAGAACTGCTGTAACTTCTCGTTGGTGAAGTTGATGCAGAGCTGTTCAAAGCCGTTGTACTGCGCGTTTGAAGTAGCGCGTGATAAAAGCATAGAAACGATACATAATAATAAAATGGCAGTTGACGCCACGTTTATCTTTAAGTATTTATTTGCTGTACTTGTTCTACGTGTGACTGACTGAAAGTAGTACGTAAATAATAATCCTTTAACATTGGATCATTGAGATATCGCTCTTTGTGTAGTACTGGACCGAACTTTATCGTATCGTTAACACATGGAGAATCAACAGGATTCAAATCACCTTGGACAACTTTCCGATCGAAATAACAATGAATAATGCACAAGGTATCACGTATGAAGAAAAGAAGTGAAAAGTATTGGATTTGAAGCAATAAGCATAATGATAACAAATTATATAATTTGTAATTGACATAGGGCACAAGGATGTATTAGGTTGTAATGAAACAATAGACTTTATCACATTTGAATTGACGAATGAAGAGAGAAAAGTGTGTGTGTGTGTGTGTGTGTGTGTGTGAGAGAGAGAGAGAGAGAGAGAGAGAGAGAGAGAAACAAAAAACAAAAAACAAAAACAAAATAAAAATGAAAAAGAAATAAACAAATGATGTATAAAGAAAATGATAAGAAAAGAAAAGAAATGAAAAAAAGACGGGCACTAGGACAAACACAAATAAAAAATTAAAACAGTGGACGATAACGATTTTCAATGACGATGTTTATCATTTGTTTTGAAAGCGTTAGAGTGAGTGAACGAAGCGAACAACGCAGCCGATATATTAAGCTCTTGTTTTGTTTCTCGTTTAATCGTTCGACTCTGATTGGGCCGAATGTCTTGTTAACGAACCAATCAGCCATTCATTTGCTTTATTAGCATTTCTTTGTTTATACTGGTACGTAAATGACCAGGTCGCTGGCGAGAATTTTACTCGTCAAGTACCTTCTCGATAAGCTCGATACAAGCGACCAGGTCCATGCCAAAGTCAATGAAGGACCATTCAATACCCTCCTTCGTATATTCCTCTTGTTCAAGGACAAACATATGGTGATTGAAGAACTGTTGAAGCTTCTCGTTCGTGAAGTTGATACAGAGCTGCTCGAAGCTGTTAAACTGTTCGAGAGCAAATGGTAATACAGTGGTCAGATCTTTTACTGATTTTGTATCAATTAGCCTGTTTGTTTTTCTACGTTTTTACACTTTAAATTCCTTAAAAAGTTTGTTTGGCTTCTTGTCTTCGAGAGGCACCTTATTCAATCGATAATGTTTGCTAAGGGTCTGCCTCGAGCATTTGTCGACTGTTTTTTGTTTTATGTTTTGTATTGTTTTGTTGCGTTGCGTTTTGTATTTTCTTTGTTTTTTTATTTTTTTTTATTTTGTTGTTGTTGTTGTTGTTGTTGTTGTTGTTGTTGTATTTTGTTTTGTTTGTTCGTGTTCGATGTATTTTTTTTGTTATACTTAATTACGACTGATGGCGCTTATGTATACAGCGCATAAATATTACATGCGGTATTTATCATTCTAAAGTAATATTTTGATTGGCTACGATTAAATGTTGGGAAAACAGAGAGTACAACAAGTTGATATTGACATTTCTCAATGATTGTTAATAAATGCTACGATTCACAATTGATGTAAATGTCCTGTAAAATTTTTCGTATCTTAGGTCAATAATAATTTTTGTCTAGAAATTTCCAGATTAGAGTCTCGTTCATCGAGAGATAATTTTACATTCTGGAATATTTTAACACAAATTATTAATAATAAGTCCACTGTTTTGAGTTTCGAGATATATTGGAAAATTTACAGGGATTTTCTTGTTGGTGCAATCGGGTATGGCTGGCGGGGTGGGGCGGGCGGCTGAAGATATCGTCATTGGATCAGGGACAACAAGAAAAACAATGATTACCTTTGGAACAAATGTTCACTGTTGACACAATTGCTGGTACTCAAAACTCGTCTCATACTCTCTTAGGTCGCATCTTAATTAAGACGCAACGTTTCGTATTCTTAATGTTGCCCTTAAGCTTAAATATTGAGATATTAAACATTAATTACACTCAAAGTGGCATTATAGAGAATATTGTAAGGGACATTCTCGATAATGTGAATTGAGAATGTTCGATAATATGGGAATTAAAAGACGGTTCGATGTGAAATTCTTAGTCTTAAAGTGAGTTTGTGTCTAGACAATTGAGATGATAATTCAAACTCACATTTTCATGCTAACAGCAAAAAATCATTTCATAATGAAAATTGTTCTGAATTGATTTTCGATGCGAATTTAATTTTAATAATACAGAAGTGGGTTAAACACTGGTTTTTAAGAAAGAGAGAAAGAAAAAAAAATTGGCAATTTGCTCAATTTTTGAGGATTTTGGAGATAAAGAACAAACAAATCGAGATTGTTTTGAGCGTTGGGGTGGGGGGGGGAGCACAATCTACCTTTTCGATGAGTTCGATACAAGCGAGCAAGTCCATTCCAAAATCAATAAATGTCCAATTGATGCCCTCTTTTTTGTATTCTTCTTGTTCGAGTACGAACATGTGATGGTTGAAGAATTGTTGCAATTTTTCATTCGTAAAGTTGATACAAAGTTGTTCGAAACCGTTGAACTATGAGTTTATCAAATTAATAATTTATTTTTTGTTTAGGCGAGTGTAAGGCATACAACTGCGTGGTCGCAGTATTGTTTAGATAGTGGTTTTGGATGATATGTCATAATCACTTTAATTGTCGTATTATTTGATACGGACTCGATGACAACACAGCGATACCTAAAGTGGCTCAAGGGATATATTCTCGTACTATTTGGGATTAGGCATCATTAATAAAAGAAATTCTTGATTTAATATTATTAAAATTTTTAACGTAGGAGTAACTGGTGGGTTTTCCTTGTTTTCTATTTTCTTAATATGATACTTTTTCATTGGGATATCAAGGGTTTGGTGTCAATTTTGTAATTAAGTTACTTGATTCGATTCTTAAAGTAATTAAATTAAATGATAATATCATTTTATAATGAAAATTTGAAGACAAGTGAAGCAATGGTCTTTCGATCATTATATACTGCAATACGGATGAAATTAAATAAGTAAATCTATGAGAATCGTATCTTAGTAACCAACAAGTACTTTTCAGCGAATCATCTGGATTACTCACGTCGAAGATTTCAAAACCAGCAATATCCAGTACACCAATGAAGTGCTGACGCTTTTGCTTCGTATCCAGGGTCTCGTTACACTTTTTCACAAGCCACTTGAACAATCTATCGAACATGGCCTTTGACATAGCTCCAACAGAGTACGCGACCTGATCCTTGTTACGACCCTGGGTTACGAACTCATTACCGACCTTGATCCTTGGTTTCAGCAAGTTCTTGTACATATCTTGACAGTCACATCCTAGAAGCTTGGCTACGCGTTCACCTTCCTATTAAATTAAACGCATGCAATTATTAAAAAGTTCGACAATTGTTAATACAGGAATGTCATTGTATTGAGAATTATGTACAAAATTATATACACTGGACAGAATTATGTAATATTATTAAAGAGGAATTTTCAATGGTAAACTTAAGAATATTTATAAGTTATTGCGATCAAAATGCATTATACACAAATTATACTATGCGTCATTGAAATTTATAATTAATCTGTAATAATGAATTGAAACATCTGTAACGGTGATTATACTAATCAAGTTTGAAAAATAATTTATAAACTCGTGTGATTGAATGTACCTCGGTGCCATCAGCCTCAGCCTGTTCTTCACGACCTCTCTGTTTGAATTTCATGCCACCCATATGCATGACAGCGGCGGTGATTTTGTAAATGTCATCCTTCTCTTCTTGAGTAAAACCCAAAACGTCGAAGGCTTTCTACATTCGGTAGGAGAAATAAAATCAATAAACTCCTACAACGTTAATACTTCAAAATGGCACTGCCAGATGCAATAAAACTCGACAATTCTCGAATGAAGTAATTTGATCATTTTATTTACATTCGTATAAATTGTTTGGTTTTTTTTTTCTTTTTTTTCTATCTTTTTTTTTTTTTCTTTTTTTTTCTTTTTTTTTCTTTCTTTCTTTTTTTCTTTTTTATCGATTCTGGCATGAGATTTATGAAGAAAAGCATAATTAATTATATCATAAAAGTACACAGTATATTCATTTAATTTACATAAGCCCAAGCAATTAACACGAGCGTACAAAAGCAGTATGAATGAAAGCATTTAAAGACAATAGACGTTTTAAGCTTCGAAAGTATGTCTGCGAGTGTGTTCGCATCAGGAAGTCTTCGTTTGAAAAAAAAAAAAAAAAAAAAAAAAATCAAAAATTAAAATGTAGATAAGCATATAGAGCAAAGCATAAAAGCAAAATTTTTCGTTTATTTTAGTATGAATGACTGTAGAAGGTTATTTCGTTTTGTTGTATACAGTGGAATGATAAAAAAAAATAAAAAAAAAAAATAAATAAAAAAAAAAGAAATACAAGTATTGATATTAAGACATAAGGAAGACTTTTTAATGTGCGATAAAAAAAAAATTAATGTTGTAAGCAAACAATACACATGAGTAAAAATAGTATGGAAAATTAACAAATAATAATAATAGTTATAAAGGTAGAATGCACTTTTTACGTTGAAAAACATAAACAGTTTGTATAACAAATAGATCACTCAAATTACTACGAACCACTGGTTCATTGGGTTCTTGAAAAAATTATATTCCATTTTACGGATCTTTCGTAATCAAGAACCGCGATGATGGTCCATGGATCTTATTTATCACAGAAATACACATGTCATTTGCAGTCCCAACACCATTTAGTGTGGCTTTTCTAGCTTTTCGGCCATAATTCGCGTCAAAATTTTTTTCTATACGTTTTGAACAACAATCAAATTTCCTAACTTATGTTTTACTGCGAAGATAGTGACTTTCACATTGGAATATAAATCATTGAATGCAAATAGTTTTACTGGAAAATTAATTGTCGTAAAACGATATTAAATGTTTCTTTGAATCTTAATGAATGGTAACAACCATAAATTAATATACTTGTGGAAGTATAAAATTTCATTGATTCAGATTGCTATTTTATGGCTCAAACTAAATAAAATCCAAATTTGGGAAAAGGTATTGTTTCAAAGATGGATATGGAGTTATAGAGACAGATATATAAAAGAGATAGAGAGAGAGAGAGAGAGAGAGAGAGAGAGAGAGAGCGGAGATTGGACGGAATAGAGAGGGAGTAAAAGAGATAATAAAGAGAGATAGAGATCGAGTTAGAGGGAGAGAGAGAGAAATTAAAAAAAAAGAAAAGAAAAATTAATAATAAATATGAGAAACAAACTGTATAGTCAAACGTTTTAACACGAGGTTCTTGTAAAATGGGGGATACATTTTAAATATTAAACTGAAATTCAAAGTAATAAAATGTAGTATGTACAGTAAGAAAATCGTGTTTTCTAATAATAGTTATAACGTATATTTCTGAGGAAACACCTATGTATAAATAGAATGCTCTACAAACTCAACAGCAATTCTTAAACATAAAAAAGGGAACCGAAACCACTCAACTACTTGATTTCACAAGATGCATACAACAGTTGTTCGTGGACTTAAAAAGGGTCGGAATAAAATTCATTAACAATAAAACGAACAAAGATTTCTGTATCGATAATTAGAATTAACGTAATTTCAAAGTGTCAGGTAATTTGTCAAGGGGACGGAACTTACGTCCGTAAGACCCATTTCTTCAGCGTCGTCGATTCCAGGGATCGTAATCTTTCCTTGGGATACGTTGTAATAGTCGTAAATGTTGTTTGATAAGAAACAATTCTCTGTAGAAGAAGTTTGAATTTAATTAATAATGTGTTTATGTCCTCGTTACGTTATGTCCGAGGCTTAGCATAAAAAACTAACAGCTATTTCGAAAGAATTTGATTTTTCAAATTGGACGCTGAGGCATATTATATATAACATTGATATACTAATGCAATGAGTATTATTTATTTTATGATTTATCAAGATATTTGACTTTCGTTTATCACGAATGGGAAGGGGCGCTTTTGTGTCTCCTATTCTATACACAATACGTGTAATCGTGATTTACATAGAATTGATATTTGGAATTCTCCTAGCCATCTCCATTTTAGGCTATTTCTATCTAACGAACTAAAAGGAATTCGCGTTTTTGGTTCGCGCAGCCCCATTAGGAGCCCTCGCCCTCCGTAAAAGGGCCATCCTCTCCCACCCACCGACTACAATTTTTTCCATAACCATCGTGAGAAGGTTCTCGTGCAAATAGAAGGCTGGACACGCGTGTGTGGGGGGTAGGGGGTGGAGAGTGGTGGGCAGACCGACAATCGGCCCTCGCTCCTTAGTCTCTCGACTCGTGCTTCTGACATCTGATTTTATTGTTATTGTTTGAGGTGTGTTTGGATGCAGTTTGTGATGATTGTATTAGATTTTTAAAGAGTCTCGGTGGTCTGAAGTTGTGAATACCAGATCGAAAGTTCGCATACAAAGATCTTTCCTTAAGTCGACTTTGCAATAAATTAAAAGAATTTTTCTAATTAATACGATTCTATTTGGATATTACTGTAGCAACTGGAATGAATGCATTTGGGTTAAGATAAATTTAGCCAATGGTTTCAGCAAACGATATAAATACTTTACGTAAATGGTATCCACATCTTGCTTTATTCATTTTTCACTTTTTCATTTGCTTTTTTTTTCGCATTTTTTTTTTTTTTTTTTTTTTTTTTATTTACTGTTTTTCTTAATTGAATTTCATTTAATTTTATTCTTATATTTTATGCGTTGTTTTTTTTTTGTTTTTTTTTTTTTTTTTTGTTGCCAAAACCATTTATTTTATAAAACAATTTATCATCGTTCGAATTTATATTGAGTTTATTTGAAACACACCCACGTGAAATAAATCAATAATTCAATGAGATCTATTCTCAAGTATTGAAATTTACTTATTATTATTTAAACAAGTTTCAACGCACATTCGTCACCGTACTTAACCAAAGTAATTATTAGAATTTTTGTAACAATTAATATTATTGTAAAACCTTACAGAGCTTATTGCCGAGGACTTCGTAACTTGAAGACAATGAAAAATCTTTAGATAATAAAAATCGATTTATTTTCAGTGGTTGCGAGGAGTATTTAATTGATTATTTTTATAGTAATAAAATCATCAAAATTAAAATGCAAAAATCTTTGAAAGCATCAAAAACAATATGTATATGTCTTATAGGAATATATGAATGAAACGTTATACGAGCACTCATAGGAGCTGTGCGAAAGGGGCGAAGGGTGGGGCGGGATATAAGGTCAGATCGCCGTGTTTGTTCTTTTGGACTTACGTCCGTATCTTCCATGTCTTCCGCATCGTTGACCCCGGGAATTCTCGTCTTACCCTGGCTAATGTAGTAGTAGTCGCCGATCCGGTTACTCAGCAACGTCATTTCTGTATTTTGGTGTACATATATATACATACATACATACATACATATATATATATATATATATATATATATATATATATATATATATATATATGCGTGTTTATGTGCGTGTGTGCGTGCGCGCGTGTGTGTGTGTGTCTGCGTGTCTGCATTGATGTGCATGTATGTATATATGAGTGTCAATGTGTATACATATATTTATGTATACACAGCTTCCGTAATAAATTTGCGAGAAAAATCAGAGACGACTTTGGCTGGCTATTTGTTGAATGGTTGAAATTGGCCAGATCGAATAGGACATTTATATACTATAAAATTATACCAGGATGCCCCGCAAAATTTATATATATATATAAGCATATACGATTTTATATTTAGTATGGCTTTTCAAATCTCTTTCGTTATAATAATAACTTCATCTCTTTCGCTCCCAGCATAAAAATGTTTAAGTTATACAATTCAATTTATAATACAATCTAATACAGTTAAAAGGTGCTTTATAAACATAATTCAAATAAATATTGGACTATTTAGCAATGAAAGTCTTTAAATTTTCATGACACGGTGATACTTTGCTTTAAGTTTTATTATTTGTAAAGATATAGGTTAAAATTAAAAAAGACAGAGAATTTTTAAGACAGTGATGAAAAACTGAGTAATTGAAATAAAGAATAAGCATTATTTTGAAATACGGTAGAAAAATATTATTTTAAAAGTAGTTTAGCTAAAGATGTTTAGAACATGAAGAAATACAGTAATAAACGTATAATTAAGTAAATAGAAATAGAAAAAGATTATTATATAGTTTAAAACATACGAGATATGATTAATGTATAATTTTGTTGTGTACATTAAAAGTTTACTCTTAAATGTAATGGCTATTGTTTTGTCATGCTTGTACATATATTTATCAGCGATAGCGCTATGCTTAGGCTAAAGAATGCGATAAGTGTGAAGTAAAGTTGATTATCATGATTTGCAACAGATAACGAAAGGCTGTACGTAACAGAGACAACATAAGAAACAGAGACAACATACGAAACAGAGACAGCATACGAAACAGAGACGTAGAGATGACATACAATAAATATTCATGAAGAAAAAGGTATTAAAACTAGGATAAGTTTTAAAAATACATATACAGCTGCACACTTAAACATCTAGAAAGAAATGCGGTAAAATTCAGTATTGGCATGTCACACTAAAGTTTATTACTGGCCAGTAATGATCCAAAAATTTCTTTTGGACTCAACACAGATTAAAGACGTTCCTCCAATTCAAAACAAAATAAAACAAAAACAAAAAAAAAAACCAAAAAAAAAAACAAAAAAAATTGACGAAAAATTTGCAATATTGAAATCGTACAGAATAAAATCGGCTCATTCTAGACGAATTAAAAATTATTGTACTTTACTACTTTACGTATGTAAATTGTTATTGTGACAATGTAATAATATCTCTTATCGCGCACTTGATAACGCTTGTAATTTTTATAATTCATTGTTAAGAATTTCTAATAATTAGCTCGTCCTGCGTAATGCGGGACGGGAGGCGATAATTTAATTATCAGTTAATTGCATTGATAAATTGTCAAATTAGGAAGAACGTCGATAATGCAACGTCAGCCTGGTTATTGGAAAAAAGCCGCGTTCTTCGTTTCAATCGAACGCGCACTTACGTCGGTAATAAGCATTTCCTCGCCGTCGTCGAGACCGGGTATCGAGGTCTTTCCTTGCGCGACGAAGTAGTAGTCATTGATGTTTTTGGACAGCAGACACTTTTCTGAGGTTTTTGAAAACAAACACATGCTTGGATAAGCCAATGAACCTTGAACGACCATATTTTCTTATGGCTTTGATAGGATTCCTGGCACTAAAGCTACAGAGTCGATCGGTACAACTTAACCAATTCTCTTCTCAAATTTTCAATTTATTTTTTCAAATGATCTTATTTACATATTACAAGCTACCTTTAGTCTTTATGTAGCTGGTTTTTCATTTTCATTTTCTTTTTTTAATAAAATTACAAAATTCATTTTACTAAAATCAGCTACGCCATCGACTACATTCGTAACCAAAAAGAAATCGTCATACATACATATAATCAATAAGAGGCAATGTCACGTGTGAATTTATTTAGATAAACAATAATGAAAGGAGAAAAAAAAAACAAATATTCAGAGACGCGACAAAAACCTGAGAAGATAATATTTATGATATGAAATGTTAAAATAAATGATAAAAAATTATGACATTTTTCACAACAGAAATTAAAAAAAAAAAAAAAACTTGTAACTTCTCTGTAGCCTTACTTTACTTTCCCGTTTGGTGTCGGGTTTCTTTATAGGATTTCATTTTAGTTTTAAACTATTTACAGTAGAGAGGATTTAAGAAAATATAGACATTTTAACTACTTTGACATTGGGATTTGCCAATGTTTCCCGTTCTTGGGGATACACGACTCAAGTTACGCTCATTCGTGTTGGAATTCTCATTAATTTGCGAGTCTGTCAGCAATAGCCTAGTCTTTCTAGGTGTGTAGTTTTAACTGTGACCTTTCATTATTAAAAAGTCACGAACAGTGCCTTTTCAAGAAAAGGTACGAAATATCTCCTTTGCAAAGTCTATTCCGCTTGAGATATTTTCAACGCGAAAATCAACACATCAAATTTGTAATCAAATATGTACAATTCAGAGACGGCTTGTACTTGTCGATACAAAAAAAAAACAAAAAAAAAAACAAAACAAAAACAAAATCAAAATTACCCTTTCAAATATATCTAATATATAATAATTGAAAAACTTTATTTTTGTTTTTCATTCTATAGATAATATTTTCATATTTTTCAAAAAAAAAAAAAAAAATGATTGTCTCCTTCAATAGGCTATTATTATATGAACATTGATTCACTTATGTTAATAGCAAAATTATAAAGTCTCCCCGTATACGATACTATTAATATAAATTACACTTTATCCCTTACTAATGTCATTAAGTATTATGGGATGTCATTAATTAACGAGAAAGTTGTTTTTTATATCGACAAGTCTTCTGCCTTGTTCGCAATTTTCCGCCCTCGTGTCCCAGAAGAGGCTTTGATCGGTCATTATCACAATTCAACTGTCATAATCAGCATAATACGCAATCGCGATTATATTCGTAGCGTTAACAATTAACACGAAAATTAGAGCATCCTGAACGGCATAAATTAAGAAAAAAAAATTTATACTATAATTAAATAGTGATAGTATAAAAAAAAAAAAAAAAAAAAAAAAAAAAAAAAAAAAAAACAACATATAGAAATGAAAAAAAAATTAAAATAATTCATCTGAATATTTATGTATAGATTGTTGTCGAATCATAATATAAGCATAAAGTTACTTATAGTCAGAAATTGCCGACTAATTCAGCAATGAAATTGCTAAGGCAATATCGCGCCAATTTCAAAATCAAAATTTAGATTAATTGAATTATCCATTATGTTTAATTGCAAAACAAGCCAATTAAACCTTTGGCTTAATCAATAATTGAAAATTATTCATCATCTCAATCGATCTCTTTTTTATAATAATAACAAATATATACATATATATATATATATGTATATATATTTTTTAATAGCAGCTTTATAATTCGAAATAGCAGTGTAAATGTTGTTTGTCTTTATATAGGAAATAAAGAAAACAATGTCTCTTTCACTTTGGTACTGAATGCCGACTCTGACTGAAAGCAACTTATCCTACATGGAAAAAAAAAAAAAAAAAATAATGTTCGACAAAAACGAATAGAAAATGATAAAAGTAATCTTATAGACAAAGTTTAAACCGCGCGTATCTCCTTACGTCTGTGAGTTCGCATTCCTCTCCGTCATCGACGCCGGGAATCGAAGTCTTTCCTTGCGCGACGAAGTAGTAGTCGTTGACGTTGTTCGAGAGTAGGCACATCTCTACGCACGAAAGTAAGGTAGAGAAATTCATTGATAATATGCTACGAGGTGATAAACACTACACATAATAATAAGAAAGTAAAGAATCGGAAAACACATCCTCTGTCTCGGGTCATTGAACACATCGTAACCACTGCTGCTATGCTGATTAATTTTTTTCGAATGAGGGTCTAATATGTCTTTTTTAAATGCACATTCTAACGAGCAAAGTGACAATTAAGCTTGCTCAACTTTTACTTCTCAAATGTTCCTATAACTAACTTAAGATTAGATATCGAGTCGACTTCGATGCCATCACAAACACTCGTTTTATATTGTTTGCCTTCTTTTGCATCAAATATCAATACATCAAATATCGATTATCCGAATGATGAACAGCGGAATGCGATTGTTCCGAGCTTGTAAATTACAATTTCGTAATAGCATTGACCAAATAAATCTTATTATAAAACTCAATGCTTGCAAAAGGAAGCTTCAATATAATGGCCATTTTATCAACATCGAATCGTTGCTCGATAAGCCTATGTATCGAAATGTATGGTCATAACAATTGTTTAATTATATAATAATACTACCAAAGACTGTCATTGAAACACTTTAATCTTACCCTTAAGACCCTTAACAGAGCCGGACATCATCTGATAGAAGATGTGGTAAGAGCGCTCCAATGCCTGTTGCGAGATAACACGAGCCTTTTCCAGTAGATCTAGCAGATTATAGAAAATATTCTACTCATTATCACCTTCCACTATAACTTTTTAATTGTAGTGCTTTGAAAAAGAAAAAGAAAAAAAGAAGAAAAAAAAAAGAGAGAAAAGAATAACTGATACTTTTTCAAAAAGTATCCAATTACTATCTTCGATCCGATAATAAAGCGATTGAAAGGAATTCAATGATTCCGTTCTCCATATTTGATAATAAAAAATTGAAATAAATAACTAACTGAAAAATTACGCTTTGTTTAAGATATTTCTAATTTTTTTCTCATCTTTTGAAATTCATGAATAATAATTTTTTCAATCGCTCTTAGTCGGATGAAAGGTTAACAATTATTAATGGAATGAAAAATCAACTTACAGGTTTCAATATCAGCACCAGCTAACTTTCCAGATGGACCGAAGTGAATACGAATAAATTTACCCTAAACGATTAAAATAACGTTCGATTAAAACATTTAAATAGTGTTGTTATTGTTGTTGTTGTTGTTGTTGTTATTATTATTATCATCATTATTATCATTATTTTTATTATTGTTAATGTTGTTGTTGCAGATTTTGTAGTTGTTGTTGCTGTTAACATTGTTAATATATCAAAAATATCTTTAAAGCTTATAAATAGTGACTACAGATACTTCAATAATCCTATGATTGAATGACTTTAAGTGTTAATGAAAGACTCGATTCGACTGAAATTGATTTACATGAGAAAAGCGTATAGGTGTTCGTTCTTATACGTGTGCGTATGTATTGACGTATCCATATATATATATATATATATATATATATATATATAGTTTGTTTTTTGTGTGGGCTTACGAATACGTAAGTAAATGAAAGGAGTGTACTTACGAAACGAGAAGAGTTGTCGTTACGGACGGTCTTGGCATTACCAAAAGCCTCAAGTACGGGATTCGTCTGGACAACCTGATCTTCGAGGGATCCCTTCTTCTCGGAGGCAGCTGGATCCTTTTTCGTCGACGCACCGACAGTGGCGAAGTACGCAATTACCTTCTTCGTGTTCTCAGTCTTTCCGGCCCCAGACTCACCGGTGATCAACATAGACTGATTTTCGCTATCTGCGCGCAAAATAAGCGACATTACACGCAGATCCTTATGCATCGCAACTAGCCAAATCATCGCGACTTTCGTCCTTCTTGCAATGCCGAGAAAACATCGGCATCGATCATTATTCCGAATACGTCGTCGCTCGTGTGAGCGAAACGACTGGTGCGTGTGCTCGCGCAAAGTCATAATTAATCATAATCGCGTTACTTTTGATGATAAACAAAAACAAATAACAAAACAAAAAACAAAAAACAAAAACAAAAACAAAAAAAAAAAAAATAAATAATGCATTGGTTTTTGTATTAATATCTTAGCATCCTCGAGTTCAAGAAGTCATTATGAATGAAAATATCTCCATAAATCTCCATAAATAATATTAACAATATTCCCAGCACAATACACTTAAAGATTTGCAATACTATCGTTCCCAATTACTAACTCATCCGATCCTGTAATTTCCATATAACTTATTCGACCTTGAATACGTACTGGTCAACATGTTAACGTAGGCGCCGTCGGAAATGGCGAAGATGTGGGGTGGCACTTCACTACGCCTCTTACCACGATACAGTTTGGCACAACGCTGTGTGTATACGGGATATCTCTTGTAGGGGTTGATGGCCACACAGAAAAGTCCGGAGTAAGTCTGAAAGGTAGAAACGTCGGTGTCAGTCGGACCTTATCGTTTATTCCCAGACGTCGTAGTGAACTATCGAAATTTACGGAAGGAAAATAGTCTCGAGTCGGTTCTCGTGACAACGAGTTGTTTGTTGTTGTTGTTTGATTTGAAATGAGAATTTTCCTTCGTCGCACTCGTACGAAGTCCACTGGGAGCCGAAAGTTAATATCAATTTGTCGAAGATTTAGGCATTGATCGTCGAACTGTAGCGTTCGTTGCAAAATTTGAAGAAGTACATTGTACGACACGATGGTGTTAAAATGTTTAAAAAAACACACGTTACAATGCTTATTGATTGAACATCTTTGGAAAACGTTAAATCTTTGTAAAATTGATGAAACGATCGGCTCATAGGGTACACATTATTATTGGCAACAGTAAAAAAAAAAAAGAGATATTATGGCACTCTATCACAATTCAAAACTCACTGAATTTAGTCACGAATTTATAAATTACACATAATATTGTAAGAAAAAAAAAAAAAAAAAAAAAAAAAAAAAAAAAAAAAGAAGAAGAAAAATGAATAGGAAAGAAAAAAAATTATTCAAAGAAAATAACGTAAAAATCTACTATATTATTATGTCGGTTGTTCGTCAATCGTTCGTCAATGGTTCGTCAATCGTTGGTCAATCGCTCGTCAACATTGTTGACAATACCAATGCTACGAACAGTTTGTCCATCTCCGTAGATTTTCACGTTTGTAATGTATGATAATTTATAACAAGACAACTATAAAATTCTCATGACAAGGGTCGAACAAGTCTGTTGTTTCGAACACCCCAATGACAGGCTGAAAATCACTTTTATTCGTAAAAAGGTTTATCAAGTTTATTTAACTTAGAATTTGCCAACCTAAATGAGTGACAAATGCAATTAAATTGCCTCGATCGTCACGCTCGTCCAATCACGTTCACGACTACCTCCGTTCATCCCGCTATTTACAATATATATATTTTTTTTTTATTTTTTGATTTTTTGCAACGTTCGATAAGTAAATTCTAAGTTAAATAAGACACAGGATGCATCGCAACACGTCTTGGTGCATTGTGCGATGTTCCCCAAGAGAAAACAGGCCAATAAACTTGGTGCTAGCGTTCTATGCTGCACTTATCCACATGAACTCTAAGATCCTTGTTGGCTATCTTACGTAGATAAGTTTGTGGTAGTAACGTTGCTTGAGATTGTGAAGGACCGATGCATCGTTAAGGTACGTCAAATTTGACATGTCCTCGGCCTTCTCATACTTTGGTGGATTTACCTGTTGTAGCAGGTCCTTCTTCACGTCCCTGGTCTAAAGCGTTTGGAGAAAAAAGGCGACGATTAGTTAGGTTTTATGATCAAGGCACTTACGTAAATTAGCTTGGAGTAGTAACGCTGCTTGAGATTATGGAGTACGCAAGCCTCGTTAAGAATTGTGAGATCGGCCATGTCCTCGGACCTTTCGAATTTTGGTGGATTTACTTGCAGCAGTTGATCTTTTTTCAGCTCTCTCCGCTGAAGTTTAGTCGTAAGTCGTGTGAATTTTTCTTTTTTTTTTTTTCTTTTTTTTTGTTTTTGTTTTTTGGAATTTCGAAAGACATTTGTTTGTTATTATTTGTTTTGTTTTGTTATGAAATGATTGAAACATAAATATAATGTGCTAATTTCCTTATTCTACATGAATAGGTAATTGTTTTTGTTTTTGTTTTTTCTTTTTTTTCAAACGTCGATCATCTTGTTTGTTTGTTCTCATCTATCTTTCAATGAATTCATACTTAATTTGATTTGATAAGACTATTATTAATAAAATATTTGGATTTTGGTAAAAAACGAAAATTTAGATAACATGGAATTTTTATTATTAAATATTGAAAATTAATTACTTGTATGGATTATTATTATTTATTAATATTTGTTTATTTTGTTGTTGTTGTTGTTCTTTCCTAATGTCTTTTACTTTTATTATACTTCATTAATCGACATTATTTCGGTAAAACGAATATTGTATTTTCTGGCAATGGTCAATTAAATATATGAAAAAAAAAAAAAAAAAAAAAAAAAAAAAAAGGTTTTTTTTTCTTTATCGTGTTAAATTATTTTAACAATTACTGTATTCGGCAATATAAATATTATTTGAATCTGTGTGATGCTAAAGATCGTAAGAGAAATCAATGTAGTAGCATGAGAGGTAAAAAGCACAAGTTGCCGATAATTTTAAGCACTTAATGTACATTTTGTAACAAAACTTTTTATTATATTATCGCAAATGGCAAAAAAATGCTCTTTTCTATTACGATGTTTCATGATGATGATGATGTTTTGAGTCTTTGCCAACGGAAAGTCCATGCAGTTTCATATGTTACGACAGGAGGTCGCGAGTCACGAATATAGATGGTATATAAAAGAGCAGTAATATTGGAGAAATGTGATCTCAATTTCCATTACTCGATCAGATTCGTAGAAATTTTATTTTCGTCGTCAAAAGACTTTCATGAATTTTATTATTCTCTCGAAGAATTTCAATGCAATTATGCTAATTTGCCTATTCAAATATTCGAAAAATTTTATCGTATAACAGTTACATTCTGTAACATATCGGCAAAGTCAATTGTGTTTATAATAATCAAATACAAACTATTTATGGACTTTTTAAAAGCTTTACTATTATACCTAAAAAATATACGTATATATTTTCAAAATAATTATCGAAATTTCAATTTGAATTAAATGCTTATGATTCATTAGAAAGAGATATTTTTGAAAAAGTGCAATGATTTACAATTACATGAGTACAGTCCCATTTAGCGTAACATTTCATTTACTCTTTACAATATATACTTCGATATTAAATAATAATAATAATAATAACAATAATAATAATAATAATAATAATAATAATAATAATAATAATAATAATAATGGAATAATGCGTTACTTTTGAAAGAAATACTTAAAGCTGAAAAATGACCTAACCAACATAAGAAGAGAGAGAGAGAGAGAGAGTAAATGCTTTAAAAACTATTGAAGATTTAATAAATTAATCCCTTTAAAAATGTAAAATTGAATCTCATTAGAAAACTTGAAAAATAAAATAATTTTTAACAACGATTTTCAAACTTATTAAGATAAACACTGTCGAATTTAGCTCATAAAAATATTTCTTGGTGACACACAAACGCCCGTACACCTACGCGCAACCGTATTTACGCCCACTTACTCAATTAACCCACACACATGTAAAAGAATAACAGTTTATTGTCAACTTTGTATTTAGGAGAATTGGAGAAGCTAAATAAAAAATTATGATTTGGTTCATACAGATATGAGTCAATTATTTTATTTCATCGAAGATGGAGAACAAATATGTGAGTGAATTGGGGCATAAGGAAGTACGGCAAAACATTACATAGAACGAAGGTAACTCGGGAGCCCCTTGCGTAAGAAAATCTCCGTAATGCTCGTGCTCATTTTGCTTCTCACTTTCTCACACACCCTCTCACTCTCTCTCACTCTCTCTCTCTCTCTCTCTCTCTCTCTCTCTCTCTCTCATTCGTTCTCGTGTTCTCGCTTTTCTTTTGACGTGTATCCCTCGCACTCTGCGAGCGATCGTTTTCTCGCATCTCGCTCGAGGCGCTTAGCTCTAAAAATATCATGACCTGCGTTTCGAGATGTGGCTTTTCGGCGTTTTATTATTATAGCCGGCTACCGGTATCCCTGCGTGTGCAAACGTGTGCGTGAGCTTAAGAAGCTCTGCTTTGCTAACAATAGCGTTCGAGCCGAGGGCGAGTCAACGCTTGAAGCCTACGTAAGAAAACCGAGAGTAAGTGTGTGTGTGAGAGAGAGAGAGAGAGAGAGAGAGAGATGACGGCGACTACTACTACTAATACTACTACTACTACTACTACTACTACTACTACTACTACTAATACTAATACTACTATTACTACTAATACGGCGTTTGCAACGATTTTCTCTTGTGTATCAGATTTGCTGAACCAAAGTAGAGAGCAACAGAGAAACTAACTTGCTTTTGGTTACGTAATCGACGAGAAAAGCTTACTTGGGATGTTGAAATAAAAAATTTGCTTACTTGCTCTTCTTCCTCTTTCTTTCAAAATATCTCAAATTTTATTTCTTAGACTATTTAATAAATTGCATGAAGAAGAGAAATGTTATTTTAAAATATGTCCACAAAAATTTTACAGCTATTTCCGAATGCTCTATAAGTTTTATATTAATTAGAAAAAATCAAACATACAAAATTATTTTAAATTATTAAACCATTCGTATAATTAATAAAAAAACAAAAACTTATTGTCACGTAAGAAGTGGCGTATTTTCTATTTTATCGATGCTTCAGAGCTTAAAAAGTTCCAAAAACCATATTTTTATAGGCACATTTTGAATGTTAGATATTTTTACATTCAAAGCTCGATTCTTTCTCAATCTACTTTTCTTGAAATATATGTCTGATTCACCATTAACCTGTACAGCTTTTCTAACCTTGATTTTGAATAAACTTACCACCTACTTTAAAGTAATTTATTTATATTGTCATAATTCTTATTTAAAAATAGCAAAAATTAATTTTAGTAACAATGTCTAGTAATTTATATTTTAGATTTAGCTGTTACGTCAACAGTCAACAGTACAATATATTCTTTTACAATTAAAAAATCTATTATATTTCCATTTGGTATATATTTTAATTTAAAATATTGACGTAAAGCAAATTAACAAAAATTTGATAAATCTAGGCAAACGAAATGAGAAATGACATGAAATGTGGTCGTCAATCTTCTCTTATGTCAGTTTTTCCGTTTAAAGCTCACCAAAATCTTAACGAAGGGCTTGTATTATACAATTGCACTATCTTCGGTACTCTAATTATAGATTAAATTATTACTTTTAGATTCTTTAAAATAGAACCATCACTTTATTTACATACCCTATAAACACGGTGACTACAAATTACGGTATTTATAATGCAAATTAAAAAACAAATGTGATTAATGTTTTATTCGCCGTCAAAAGTTCTAATTATATTATAATAAAAATATATATTAAAGTATATATTGAGAAAGTATATCAAGTAGATGTGTGTGTGTGTGTGTGTGTGTGCGTGTGCGTGTGTGTATGTGTGCGTGTGTGTATGTGTATGTGTATGTATAAAGGAAATTATGTAATAAGCACAGAATAGTAGATATTGATATAATTTAATAATCAAGACAAAACCCGTGACTCTCTATATGCAAATTATCGACATTAGAATGCTTTATACGTAATTGATTATATCGTTTAATATTATTCATAATTAATATATTAATTATAATAAGTAAAGGAGCTTATAAAAATCTGTTGGCCTTCATCCTTTGAGCAAGCATGGTGAAAGAAAGAAAGAAAGAGTATATTTATGGGATTACAGTAAGAGAGAGGATGCGCGTCGAGGAAATCGCATAATTAGTAAACCAATCCGCCCGCTGTCTCTTTCTCAATCCCTATCAGTTTCTCTCTTACTCCCTCACTGTGTATGGTCGCGAAGCATGGGTTATGAAGGTACGTAATTCTGTTCTTGAAATAGAAGTCAGAGCACGTCCTGATACGGTTTGGCTGATGGTTTTGTAGATGCCGCCGACGCCTCCTCCTCCTCCTCTTTTTCGCTCATTCTCTTTCACGCCCCCCCCCTCTAACTCGCACGTCGACCAACTTCGTTCTACTCTTTTTATGTGTACAAGTCGTGGTCCAATGCTCGCATTCTCCGGTTAAACTACTTCTATTCATTCTCCCACCATTCTCTCACACTTTCTTCCCTTCAACTAAGCTAAACTTCAAGTTGCAAAAAAAAAATTACCGACCGACCTTCCATTATACCAATAGAGATCACATTTCGCCAATTTTTTTCAATCATATCTAGGCGAGAAGAAACGTTTCAATTTATCCGAAATCGTGTAGTTGTCATTTTTAAGTCATGGCAAAGCAAAGAAACTAAAGTAGTACAGATCAAGTTTCATGGACAATACCAATTTAGCATTGGCAATTACTTATCATAAATTTCATATTACCGAAATTATTTATTTATTATTGTCATATTTATTATCGTATCATATTTTTACTCTATATTTTTTAACGATGCTTTATATAAGCTAATTTTAAATAATTATTACAATTGCATAATTTTTATCGAAATTATTTAATTTTTGTTTCATTTTAAGCTATTTAATTAAAGTTTTAGATAATTTCATCGAATATTTAATTGTAATGATTAATAAAATTCTCATCCTAAATAAAAAGAAAACAATTTATAAGCATTAAAATATGTATTTTAAATCGAATAAATCAATCAATACATGTTATTTACGAAAATAAAATTAAAAAATTCTAATGACGTAAACATAAGCAATTTATCAAAATATTCTCAGTATATATATCATCTTAGATATATTCTTAGATAAATTATTAATGACAATGTCTTATTATAATCTGTTCGACACATAAAGCATAATTTTCTATATTTCTATAAGATAACTACATTTCATTAATTCATAAAAATAATCAAGTTGCATAATTTTAAATTCAAAAGTAGTCAAGTTGAGATAACCAATTGAATTGAAAAAGTTTCAGTTATAAATTCAAACCCTAATACATACAATATATTTATAAAATTATTTTATAATTATTTTGATTATTCGGAATAATACATAATACATATTATTGTTTATTGAGTGTTATTTTTCATAATTGAGAATTTAAAAAATTGGCTATACGACAAATCCGACCGAGTTGTGTCACTTGGCAGTTATAATTTTGCTAGTCTTTCACAATAAATTGAAAGGTTTCATAGATGTAAAAGTAAACGGGGGGACAGAATCTTCGAGAACTTTGAATTGCACCAAAATAAAAAAAAAAGCGCGAATAAAAAAAGTCCTTCGGATCTAAAATACTTGGAAAACGTTAATATACTAATAACGTTCTGCATAATCTATTTTTAGGAAAATTAATACTAATGTCTCGGATTCTTTAGACTTTTACGATTGATTTCGATTTAAATATAACATACTTTTGATAATCGAACAATGATGGTATTGTCGTATGTAGTCATTTTGCGTTTATCCTACTCTTACTTAAAAAAAAAAAAAAAAAAAAAAAAAAAAAAAAAACGTATACGCAAAAGATGAATATTGACGACTATAATTCGTTAAGGTTAATAAGACACCGTCGATACTTTTGTCGAAAGCATCTTCTATTAATAGTTTTTCATATTTTCGTAAAATAATAATAGTTAATAGAAGCTTATCACATAGTGCACGAGACTTTAGAATCTTACGCGTTCACCTATATAAAGAAGCCCCGCGGTACTGTTTTAAAAAAGAAATATTATAATCTACGAATCTACGAATTGCGCCCATTGGCCCATATAAAATGCATGGGTTTCCATACATATGTTTCGTTCGGACATGTGCTTTATCACAAAATCGCTAGAACCGAATTTAATTGAAATTTAAAATAAAATCAGTCGACGGTCCTCGCGACACGAAATCCCGATCTATTAAGGACGCAAGCAAGAGATAAAAGTCATTATGTACGCACCTCACCACCGGGAAGTCCAATGGATACGATATCACCCTTGGTCGCTTTAATCTCACCAAGGAGATAACCTTCCTTCTCATCGGGAATCCAGCATGCCTTTTTCGCATCGTAGGGCTTCGTCTGGTCGATTCTCTTCTGCTCGAGCGAGACGAACAGATAGGGGGTCGGATCCGCATCCTCATCCTGTTTCTGCGGCGCCGGCATCTTGATTCAAGACTATCGACAGCTCCTTCGCTCCAAACTCTCGAATAAAAAAACAAGTGACAAAGAGAGCCTGTCTCTCACTGCGACTGGTCTATCCTATTGTCCCAATGATCGTCCACAGCGTCGTTGCGTCGTTTCGCGATTACGTTCTTAAATTAAATTCGTATTTCCTCTACGTCGTGTTCGCTTTCTCAGCCCTGTTGTGAGTTCGTCTTCCCGGGTCTCTAGCTTCGGCGGCGGACGGACTGCTTCTGTCGGCACGAATTGGGCGGCCCTGCGGGGCAGACAGAAATTCATAATGAGTATCGCGGCGGTGCATGGCGCTGCTGCTTTTTCCCCCCTAATCCCACTACCGCCGCCCCCACTCACTCTCTCTCTCTCTCTCTCTCTCTCTCT